>NW_021136083.1:0-5484 GCF_004193835.3 Ostrinia furnacalis | reverse complement strand
TTTCCAAGGGAACAAAGAGGACACTAATGTCCGTATTCACAAACGATGTTTGCTTAAGTCAAACAGAAAATCGAACGCACAGCGTTGAATAGAGCTCTATGATTGGTTCGTGTGTCACCCTATGCGTCCACGCGCACTGTGAGACCTCATAGTAATGTTTGTGAATACGGGCGTTAGGCTGGGTTGCACCATCTTACTTTAACTATGACAAACGTCAAAAATCTGTCAAACTCCAAACAAAAAGCACCGGTTATCGTCATAAGTATCGTTAAAGTTAGGTGGTGCAACTCAGCCTTAAATGATAGCTACAATTTGAATTTCGCTATTGTATAATACTCAAATTACACCAAATCCTTTTTGGTAAATTAGAGTAAATAATTCTCCCGCAATGCAGACCAATTAATGTCTTGATGATGATTCAAACTATAGTGGAGGGTTTTGCCATAATCTCCACGCTTGGCAGGGTGGAGGAGGCTCATAGTCCAGCAGTGGACTGTAAAGGGCTGTTGATGATGATGATGATGATGATTCAAAATTCGATAGAAATCGTTCACCGTTTATTAGTTTACTATTTCTATAAACGAATTCTCCTTCTACTAGCGTTTTTGAAGAAGACGATTTTCATAAAATGGGTTAATCCTTACAATCGTAAGTTATTTAGATAAAGACTGCTCTTATGTAACCACAATCAACATTATAAAACCAAAGATCATTAATTATTATGAAGTTTCATCATTATTAATTGCTTTAATTCTGAGCTGTACAAATTGAAGTAGGTATGATGTTCCTTTGATATGATGAATTTGTAATTCATCAAAGATTATCTACATACGCATTTATAAAGACATTCAACCTTTTTATTATAGAGTTGGCTATGTTGAAACAAATTAATGTATTGTGTAACATTTGATTCGCGTTGCATCCGTTGACGTTAGTATCTTTTTGCAATTTTTATAATAATTGTAGGTACCTATGTACCTAGTGTTTTGTAATTTATTTTGAGTGCTTTGTATAAGTAATTACCTCTATTTGTAATTTATATGGTGTACTCAACATTGACCAATTAAAGAACAGTGGAAACTCTTTCGCAAAAAATTGTACGCGTCTGAAAACATATCATTGATAGATCTTTGTCTATTGCAGTATGAATAACTACGTATAGTATTATAGTAGGATATAATGTGTTATGAAAAGTGTATCATTTTGGAATTTCAGCCAAACCAACTTAAATTGGCAGTAGAATTTAAGTAGGAAAATCCCTCAGAAAATCCCAATGGATTTTTTTTGATCCACAACAAGGAAGCTCTTGACTTTCATCTCACCTGATGGAAAGCGATGATCAAACCGAAAGACGTAATAAATTGTAGGTAAACAAACAGTTCATTTGACTGACTTTTAATTAAACAATATCAATCCTTATTAAAACCAATCCAACGACGCACACGAAGGTGTCTATGGTCATGTACGATTGTCTCTGGTCGGAATACTAATGTGTACAGACACCACATCAGACCATACATTTTTACTGCAAAATAGCCTCTATCACAACGAGATAAGACACCACTGAGTTAGCTTGAGGTGCTAGTTGGTATTCTGGTCACGTTGCTCTGGTTCAGTAGATTACAATTACCACGTGTAATTGTTTGTCTAGCTCTAAACAGAAGACAGCTGTGTTTAATTATTCTGTTGTAGGGTAATGAACAAATAGTTCGTCTTAACGTGTGTCCTTTCTGATACTTTTCTGATCCGTATTTCATAATATTATTGTAGGACTTGACTATCCCTTTCACCTAAAGTAAGAGTAACAGTGATAGTTACAGCTGCAGCATCTGCTGGGGCTTTTTATAGTGGAGGACCGCAAACTTGACCTTCACTGGTTGGGTGTTTATTGGCGGTCAAGCTGTAGATCCTGGCTACACACGAGTTGCAGCGGTGGGAACGAGAGGTGGGAATAGGCCCGTTAGTGGAAGACCGCGACTTCGTTTGCTGAAGTATGTTTTACTCAACTATCAGCAATAATTTGACCGCTATCTCAATTGGTGTTACAAGAAGATGTGTCTAGATATCGTCTAATTAATATCTACATCATTCCATCATCTGTTTAACCAGTCTACTGCTGGAATGTCAGAAATGTAATTTTGCAGCTTAAACTCAAAAAGTTCAGTAATTTACCTTGAAACAAAAACTCGGTACTTGTACAAAAATAAACCTGTAAACGTAAACCAATCAGCCTTGTAACCCAAAACGGACTTGTTTCGGAACTGAAATAGGTGTATGACTTCATACAAAAGCGACGTCCTTTGCCTTCGATTCATCCAATTGACAGCAAGGTCAGCCAATTGAAACGTGTCTAGACCGGGCAGGGGACTGACTAGTCCCCTAGCCAGTCATTATGGCTTATCCATCTAAATATAACTATTGACCAATGTTGTATTCAGGGTGTGTACTGTGTAACACATAATTAAATAAGAAACCATTGGCATAGGGTCTTCTTCTTGACCCTGCTGGACAAATTTGATTTATTTATTAGATAGCTTTTTTTTTAAAGATATCGTGCCGTTGAATTTGTTTTTAAAATATTAATTTACTTTTATTTCTTGTTTTAGGTAATAAAGACATTGTCACGCAGCTCATTTCTCGCCTGGTGAATATTTACACAAGTTACTATTTAATATTTTTTTTGTTTTCCTTCGGATATTCTCATTTCTAATTCGATCACGTAAGGAAACTCCATGCATAGCAGTTAGCACGCTCCATCGCCCTTTGGGTGACCTTGAGCCTTCTACGAGGCCCACTGTAAGGGATCACATCAACGTACCGTAGGTCATCACACTACAACCCGGCATTCAAGGCGAGAGTGAATAGGCACTGACAGGGCAGATATGTACCATCCTAGACTGCATCTCACTTAACACCAGGTGCGATTGCGGTCAAATAACCTCCTTGTTATGCATAAAAAATCACTGGCAACTAGGGGTCGCAAACCGGGATACCGAATTTNGTCTGCCTACTTTCGCCGCTTCTCTTTCTGGTTGTCTTGGGTGGAAGAATCATGTGTCGTGCATATCAAAACCAACGGCGTGGAATAGAGTGCGGTATAATCGGAGTCTTAGAAGACTTAGATTATGCTGATGACCTCTGTTTGCTGAGCCACACGCATCACGATATGCAATCCAAAATTGATGACCTACATCGAGAGGCGGGCATCACGGGGCTCAAAATTAACTGCCGGAAGACCCAAGAGATGCGATCTGGAGTGAGGAATTGCACACCATTACGGATTGGTGCAGAGGATGTGGAACGTGTCCACAATTTTACCTACCTCGGGAGCGCCGTGTCAGAGACTGGAGGTACCGAAGAGGACATCACTTCGCGCATTGCCAAGGCCAGAGCTATCTAGCTAGAGCTTCGCACAACTTCGCCCCGTATGGCAGTCACGGAAACTGACCCGAAGGGTCAAGATCAAAATTTAAATCCGTTCCAACGTTAAATCCGTTCTGCTCTATGGGTGTGAAAAGTCACCAAGGTCATCTCGCACCAGCTGCAGGTCTTCGTCAACCGCTGCCTTCGCCGAATTTTCGGCATATACTGGCCTGAGAAAATCTCCAACGTCGAGCTATTGGAACGCTGCCACGAAATTGCGATCGACCAGCAGATCAAGCGCCGCAAGTGAAACTGGATTGGCCACACTCTCCGAAGAGATCCCGATCACATCCCCAAGCAGGCTCTGGATTGGAACCCCCAAGGAAAACGCAAACGCGGTCGCCCCAAGCAAACTTGGCGGCGCACTGTGGCAGACGAGGCGGAGAAGATCGGCAAAACTTGGAGTGAGATCAAACGCGAAGCTCAAGACCGAACGCGACGGAGGACTGTTATGGACGCCCTCTGCCCCATCTAGGGGACATAGGACCTTAAGTCAAGTAAGTCAAGAGTGATAAAAGTTTAGATACTTTACTGTTTCTACGATCTCATTACAAGGCCTAAAAATTTAATTTAGATTTAATAATATTTAGATTACCTCTTTATAACTCAATTTGATTTGGACTGAATTTTGTTTTATTTAGAAGATAAATTAATTTAGGTTAGGTACCTATGTACTTACTATACCTCCGCAAACTAACTTTATTATACTAAATTAAGCTTAATCTCTGAAATATCGAAAATACCGGATTATCGGTATTCGTCTGGAGCCAACACCGAAAATACCGGTTTTGCTGAAATGATTCGGTATTGCGACCCCTACTGGCAACATAACTGATCAAAGACTAGTCTTGGACTAGGCTAGGCACTGCTGAATTTTGAGGAGCTGACTGACCTATTATCGTGTGCTGTAATCATGCACATCATCTGCACTGAGCTGTCGTATTATTTGACGAGTGATTCTGCAGAGGAGATTTTTTAGTCTCATCTTTAACGCGAATTCCATTATCGTCAACAAATTATTGGTGTTTTTGCCACGAGATTCTTGGGCGACTTACGCGCACGCTGGCAAAAACATGATTGGTTTAATTCTTTCAGTGGGGGATCATTGTACGAGTATTCTGCTGTTGAAATTTTTTACTTGCCGTATTTTGACTTAAAGACTTGAGAAATCAAGTTAAAATTTTGAATTGAGCATAAGACCCATATCTCTAAACTAAATCGCGTTGAAAGATAATCCGCTAATCCACGCAAAATTTTGTCAGTGTGTGCGTGCGCTCCGCATACGTATTGGCGCGCTCACATACAAACCGCGCTCGGGCGTTTCTATGAAGATGACCTACTCATTTGTATCTACTCTGCAATTAGTAAAGGTATACAACAAAGTATTATAAGTAAAAATAGGCCACAAGAACCAAGCAGATACTCCCACGCCTCAGTTAAGCGTGTCGCCCACGCAGACCATTCCAAATTCTTATTGGTAATGGAAACCTTCAATATGCTCAAGAGGAAATATGAAGAAGTTTCTGGAATAATGATAATTGCTCCCGCCTGTGGCTTTGCGCGTTCGGTATGCCACAGAAATCATTTGCGCGATGAGATGAAATTTATTTCTTGGCCAAATTATGTTTTTTTTTAAACTAACAGAACTGATGAAGAACTTATACCTATACAAATTGCGTCTTCACTCTTTCAAGTATTTGCAATGTAAGGTTAAAAGCCAAAATCTATACTTATAATAAATCTGTAGAGAGGTCAATTCTGTACATTAAATATATTTTCAAAATAACTATCAGGGGGTGATTAGTGATCGATACTGATGCCAAAAATGCAATCAGTAAAATTTTTGTCTGTCTGTCTGTCTGTCTGTCTGTCTGTCTGTCTGTCTGTCTGTCTGTATGTTCCTTATAGAAACAAAAACTACTCGACGGATTTTAACGAAACTTGGTACAATTATTCTTCATACTCCTGGGCAGGTTATAGGATACTTAGGAATTCCCACGGGAATGGGGATTAGCGGGAAAATCGTTTTGTATGAAAAATCTGAACCGCTTAAGTTAGACG
>NW_021136082.1:600000-886428 GCF_004193835.3 Ostrinia furnacalis | reverse complement strand
ATCGGACCCTGGATACAAATAATGAAACACGAATAGGTATAATATGTAAAATATATTAAATACAAAATAAAGACAGTCACATAGTGAAAAAAAAAATCTGCCCCCTTACAGCTCCAACATCGGACCGTGGATACGAAATATTCGTCAAGGCGAATCACACAAGCCTTAACTCCATAGGGTTCTATTGTTTTGTTACGGAGGTGGCCATTGCATCTTCTCCAGATCCATTATCAGACAGAGCTAAGAATTATATAAATAAATATTATTATAAGTAAACAAATAACTAAAATAATTCATCTTACTATCTTACTTTTTACTAGTCTTACTAATATTATAAATACGAAAGTTTGTGTGGATGTCTGGATGTTTGTTACACTTTCACGCAAAAACTACTGAACAGATTTTGATGAAACTTTACAGTACAGTACAGCAGTACTAGGCAGTCTGTGTTCTACTATAACTCGGGTCGGAAGTTCATATAAAAAAAAAAAATCAAAAAAATCAAAAATATTTATTCAGTTTAGACCACAAGTGGCACTTATGAACGTCAATAGAAAATAATAAAAAAAGAAAAAGGTAGCCCTTATGGGGCACTTTACATGTCTCCTTATCTTTTGGGCCCTACCAGCGCTTCGAGACAAACATATGGCAAGTGCTGAGAAGAAACGCCGGAACAAACTCAGTCACCACTTATTGCCAGGAATTATCTAACGGTAAGAATAGTCAAATTTAAGTACATCAAATATGTGCAGACTGAACTGACCACGCATCCTTGTCATCAATATAGTCTCGAACCTTGTAGTACCCTTTGGACATAAGGGTATTTTTTATATGTATCTTAAATTTGTTTATTGGCAATTCGACAAGGTTGTGTGGTATTTTGTTAAATATGGTAATACATTTCCCCAAGAATGAATTACCTATCTTATGCAACACGCAAGCACACACATATACACACAAACACACACACACACACCAAACGCAACCTAAATATGTGGTGATTTTGTTACTTTTTGGTTATGATAAAAAAAAATGTTACTGTTAATTTGTTAAGGGAGAGCGACTCCTTCTGGCACAGGTGCCATTGCACTTACAAGAAAGAGTCCACCTCAAATTCCATTAATTGTTGTTCTTAACGAAATAAACATTTTTCATTTTCATTTTCATTTCATCATCAGGTCATTTAGTCTCCATTGCAGGAGCACAACCCTCTCTAATTTACCAGAGGCAAATGGAGGATTTGGCCTTGTGCATTTCAACTGCCATTATACTTAGTTCTTAACTTCTTAGATTCTTCTTTTGTTAGACGCAGAGGTCCTGGGTTCGATTCCCAGTGGGGGCAGATGTTTCTGTTCGGTTCGGTTGGTGGTAGGGATTGTCTAAGTCCGCCTGGCTAGCTACCACCATCTAAGTCTGTCGCCATAACAACAATGTTAACATAATTGTTGTGTTCCGGCAGTTAGAGGTAAGATAGCCAGTTCCTCCGTGGTCGAGGATTCCGGGTGAAGCTCCCTTCCACCTTCGGCCTGATCATCACTTACCATCAAGTGAGATACAGGCCAAGGGCTTCTTTGTTGTGGATAAAAAAAACTTATCATTTTAGGCACTGTCAGTGTGCACATTTGCAATAGTAGGTATTACAGTAATATGTTTGCTTATCATAATATGGTGGTTTTAACAGTAAATAGTTTAAAACTTTAAACTTCCTACTTAAACTGGTTTTAAGCCCTTTATTATATCTACTTTAAGTAACGAAGCAGAATTTCGCAAGCTTGGCTATCGAGGTTCCAGCTTCCGCTGATTGCGAGTCTTTCGCAACGATTCGAAATCCCTTTCGAAATTCATTTCACGGCACCTTTTAAGATAGATCACCTAGAAACAGTGTATATTGTGCAATGGGCCAATGACTTTGTAACAAAAAACCTAATTAACTTTAACCCTAGAATTAAGCAGTAACACTGTAAGGCTGAGTTGCACCACCTAGACCAGCGGTTCCCGAATGGTGGTCCGCGGAACCCTGGGGTTCCCTGGAAAGGCTGCAAGGGTTCCGTAAAAAATATTATCCCACGTTTCGTGACCGACGTTGTTCGCTCGCACCGACTTGTTTACGCACAAGGGAGAGGCAGGGCGTGCGGGCGGAGTAGTACGGGGGTTCCGCTAGGAAAAGTATAATCAATTAGGGTTACTTGGCAAAAAAAAAATCGGAAACCCTGACCTAGACCATAACTATAACGATAACCGGTGATTTTTGTATGGAGTTTGACGGATATTTGACGTTTGTCAAAGTTAAAGTAAAGGTGGTGCAACCAAGCCTAAGACTATTGTATGCCTACAATGCGGAACGCAATCGATCTATACCCATATAATTTGACAACCTATGTTCCTATCCTGTGGTTCACAATCAACATCTTTTGAATTTGAATTTGATTTTAATTTTCATTCTACAGGAGATCACAGTAGATTTCATTAGACAGATAGACGGAGTTTAAAATTGTAGCAAGCTCACGTTACAGTGAGCCAGTCATCTATTGGTAAATCGGAAAAAATATTTTTTGCCAAAAGTAGCGAAGGACGCCTTTATGTCCACTTTATAAATAAATAAATAAATAAATATCCTTGGACATTTTACACTGCGCTTCTAGTCCCAAACGAAGCAAAGCTTGTACTATGGGTACTAGACAACGGATATAAACATACTTATATACTTTTTTTTTGTAAATACATACATATTATACATAGAAAACACCCAGTCCAATACAAACAAATATGTTCATGCACACAAATGTTTGTACTGTGCGGGAATCGAACCCGCTACCTCCGGAATAGTAGTCCGTTTCGAACCACTACACCACTTTTCGAAGGACGATGACCTCAGGAAGAGAGCTGGTAAGGGGGCGTCCATAAATTACGTGAGACTTTTAGGGGGGGGAGGGGGTCACCGAAAACCTCACTAAATCTCACGTGGGGGAGAGGGGGGGTCTCGGAAAATATCACGTAATTTTTCCCGCAAGAAATAGAGTAAAATTGCCAGAAAACTGGGTTATTGAAGTAAAAAAAAAGATTTTTTTTATGATGATAATGACAATTTATTCCAAACCGTCTAATCAAATTAAACTAAAAATGCCTCCATCTGCATTTGTGAACACTAAAGATGCAGAATAAATGTCGAAATTAAAAAAAACGTCATCGGCATCGCTATTGCGTAAAAAAATGGCCAAATGCGTGTCGTGCCACGCGCAGTTTAGGGTTCCGTAATTGTATGTCGTTACCACAATATATTTCAGAAGCAAGCAATTACTTCATCTAAAGTCACTTTTCATATTTTCTTGTAAGGAATTTTTACTGGTTAAGAAATTGTATAAAACATGAGGCAAATGACTATTACTCTTAAATTAAGTAATGTATCTTAACCGTTATACCTAGTTTTCCTTGAAAAAATTCATCCCCACTTTACATGCAGGGGAGCTACCCTAGAAATTTTTTTTTTTCAAAATTTTATTTTACCCTTTTGTCGGCGTGATTAATATACATACTTTCACAAAATTACAGCTCCCCAGTGCCAATAGTTTCCAAGCGAAACCTGGGACAGACAGACAGACAGACATATCGAAACTATAAGGGTTCCTTGTCAGGACTACGGAACCCGAAAAAATGACATACATACATACGTGTATGAAAACATTATGTATTCGTAGTTAAAGTAACCAATAGTAAAATTTGACAGATGTCAAATGACAATTGGTTAAATAACAGAAAAAAAATTATTTTATAACAATGTTTAACTTGACTTTTACTAATTTTTTTAACTATTAGTTTTCATTTTATTAATATTTAACCGTTACTTAGTAGCAAAATTTAACAATTAGTTATTTTAACTATGAATCAAAAAACTGGTCCTAGGTTGAAGCGATTGCTTGTCTTACTAAACGACGGGAAGCTACGGAACCCTGCACTGCGCGTGGCACGACACTGGGTTACTGATTTTTTCATATAAATCTAATAGACTCGAAGCATAGACAATGCAAAATAGGCATTTTATTAAATATCACGTGAGATTAGGGGGGTGGGGGAGGGGGTCAGGCAAAATCTCACCAAATCTCACCAAGGGGGGCGGGGGGGTTGAAAAATGGCCAAAATTGTCTCACGTAATTTATGGACGCCCCCTAACGGCTAGATTAAAACAACGGGAGATAAGGATTTGTGCCACTCCATGGAGGCCTGTTGTGGACGCATTCATCTATCTAGGAAACATCTATCTATACTAATATTATAAATGCGAAAGTAACTCTGTCTGTCTTGCTTTCACGCCTAAACCACTGATCCGATTTGATGAAATTTGGCATCTAATAGAGGTAGTTTGAGTCCCGGGAAAGGACATAGGATAGTTTTTATTCCCGTTTTTGAAACAGGGACGCGCGCGGTAGTTTTTCTGTTATAGCTAGTAGTACATAAGTCAAGTTGGAAAGCTATTTAAATCGTCAAGCTGATGAGAAGCGAAAAAATGCAGGGGTTTTAGCCGATTTTCGGGTCCCAACAACATATTTTGAGGGCCGCCTGCTAATGGTGATGATGATGATGGATGAACTCATCATGTTTGACACGGCTTTCTGTACAAGTGTACATAGAAGTCTAACACCACACTCGGGCGTCTCAGGCTTCGGAATCCAACAATAATGTTGCGACAAGCGTCCATTGTTGCGTGCGTGAGATATTTATCTATGTGGGCTAGTTGAGCAGGGTTGTCGACGTTGGAAATATCGTTTGACGTTATTAAACATTTTAAGTTATTCTAAACTATTATCTTGCCATCTCTACATTTGGATAATTGACATTAGTTTTCGTTTCGCTTCAGCCAAATAACGTCCACTGCTGGACAAAGGCTGCTTCAAGGACCTCCTCAACACTCCTGTGCTAATCGAATTCAGAAGCTTATCACGGCCTTCATAGTCGATCCACCGAGTAAACATCGGCATCATAAACTAAAAGTTCTAAGAACCACTGTATCAACACCTAGCCGTCGTAATCTAGGTCATCATCATCGTCATCATCGCAGCCATAGGACGTCCACTGCTGAACATAGGCCTCCCCGAATGCTTTCCATGTCACCCGGTTGGTAGCGGCCTGCGTCCAGCGCTTTCCTGCTACCTTTATGATCTATAAGTCTAGGTGCTTCACGACAAAAAATAAAGGTCCCATTTAAGAATCTATAAGGTCTCATGATGAGGGTAAAATAGAGAAGCAGAGAGCATAAAAAGATAGCGATGAATCGTAAATTCTGAGCATCAAAAAAACGAAAAGATTATAGCGTTCGTAAGTTTTAACAAAACACGAAAAAAACTGAATCGCAATTTGCCGCAAATCTAACGACGCAAATGCGTCGTATATTCAATATTTATAACAGCCGTATCTCTTTTACCTACTGGAATTAAAAACAATAGTACAGATTCCGTCATACGACCCTGAATTTGACTTGGCTTATAAAATTCCACACTTGCACTATAGGTCATGGATAACTGTATAAAAACATCATTTGAATCTTCAAGTCTAGTTGTAATCCAGTCTAAGTTTTTCCCAGGGAAACGGGACTGTTCCTACCTCTCATTCCCACCGCTGCAACTCCTGTGTAGCCAGGATCTACAGCTTGACCGTCAATAAAAACCCAACCAGTGAAGGTCAAGTTTGTCCCGGGGGAAAGTCAAACAATCTTAGGTTAGAACCCGCAACGAAAATTATCAGAAGAACATATTTAGTAGTTTGAAGCCTCGGTCGCGGGGAACTGAGCATATGCCCAAAGTGTACAGTGGAAAAGAGGCCTGATTATTACTTTCCATTAGGTGAGATGCAAGCCAAGAACTTCCACGTTGTGGATAAAAAATTTGTCAACAATTGGACAGCCCTAACATTGACGCACTAGGTATGAATGCGAAATAGTAAACACTATGTCAGGTCTTAAAGAATAACCAGTTCTGGTTTTAATTTTAGTTATTTCATAACTGTTACTATTTTTTAATGTAATAGCTTGGCAAGGTTATTTTACATGCAAAGTAGGTTGCGAGGTGAGCGACTTTCCTATCCTAACTAATCATCATCATCATTCATCATCTGTGGCTGACATAGGACGTCCACTGCTGAACATGGGCCTCCCCCAATGATTTCCACATCGCCCGGTTGGTAGCGGCCTGCATCCAGCGCCTTCCTGCTACCTTTATGAGGTTTTGAGTCCACCTTGTGGATGAACATTCCACGCTGAGTTTTCTACAAACTAAGAAACGGGAAAGATGGGAATAGATATCTTGTTTCCACTGCAGCAACTGCTTTGTTGCCAGGATTTCAGCTTGACTGCCAATAAAACCCAACGCAAAAAGTGAAGGCTAAGATTGTCCCGGGGGAAGCGCTGGACGAAACTGTCATTGGACCCTCAACGGAATTCATCGGAAGAAGATTCGAACGTCCATGTGCCGGAGAGTGCAGCGTAGGCTTTCAACACACAAGGTGCACCTACGACCTCTTTAAGTTAACAGGAAGGCGCTGGATGCAGGCCGCTACCAACCGGGCGATGTGGAAATCATTGGGGGAGGCCTATGTTCAGCAGGGGACGTCCTATGGCTGAGATGATGATGATGATGATAGGACGGTCTCGAACAAATCTATTAGGTAATTCCAAGACTATTTTAGAAGGGTAGTGTCAAAGTTAACTAGAGATAAGTATGAATATTAATTAATCGTATAATCAACAAGTTTATTGAATTATCAATGTCAAAAGATAAGGGGTCAATGCTAACGATAGAGTTAAATACATATCGTTACATCTATTAAGATTTACTGTTTGTCTGTCTGTTTATTTGTACATAATTAAATATCCTAGTTATAGCTAATTCGATAACCAAAATAAGTACTGAAATTGAATTGGAAATAAAAAAGATAAAAGCGTTTAAACGTGAATTAGATGAGCGTGACGTCACATGACACGCGTCCATAAAACCAGTACAAGACGTTGTTTAAAGTTGTACAGTGACGTCACGAGTTTAGTCTGTATCTTAGGTACATATTTCTAGAAAACGAAAAAGAAAAACACCTAGACGATTTGTTAATGCAAACGCTTAATAAAAATCTACATATTTTCTATTGAAAGAAAGAAAGAAAGAAAGATACATTTATTACAATGGACATCACACAAATACAGGCAATTACATAGACATGACAGTGGCACATAATAATGGAAGAAGAAAAAATTAAAACAAGAGTAAACTGAGCAGTGCCACCCATTCACCAACAAGATGCCCACTGCAACGGGACCCCACTCAGCATATTATAGCATGCCGTGGCCCACGGTGACGAAGGCCCACGTATTGGGTTGTTGACTCTACTATTCAATATTTCTATGATCTATGTTACAACTATTCTAAAATAACATTATTTATCCACAACGATATAGCTTCTTACTGGTAATTCCAGTCCTGTAAAAGTCCGGGAAAACCCATAAAAGTTGTGAATATTAAGACAATTTTATTGGTGTTATTATATTTCTATCAAATAACAGTAGTGCAACTCCATGACACATCAGTGGCAGGGAAAAGTAAACACTGTAACTAAAAGCCGAATTAAATTCCAATACTTAGTTACCTTTTAGATATAATATGTGACTCAGACAATGAACAGTTTATCAGAATATTCATACATATATTCGTGCATAAAATTTGGGTTTTTAGGAGTTTCACACCACAAGTGATTCGGACTGCGGTGCGAATCTTCCAATAATTTTCATGTTCAAAATTCTTTACTAGTATGTCAGGGAACCTACACGTCCCAAATATAGCTTGCCCTACCACCATATAGGGACAACATCGTTTACAATTTTTTCTTTTCGAAAAAACTATTTTATCGCCTATCACGGTTCGAATCGATTAATTACAACATTTTCTTTGGAGAAATGGAGATTCACACCACAGTGTAAAAGACACCTCGATTCACACCTGGTGCGACGAAACGCATAAAGACCTGAAATTTGACCCTAGTGAGATTCGAAGTCGCAACTACAGCGTCCACAAATATAACACACTGGGTGCACAAACCACTAGGTCATCAGGTTATATCACACTTCCTTGATAACATCTTTGTGACCCGCATACGCAATTAATTATTAAAATCATTCGATTAAAAATCTAACGCTTTGGCATCAATATACCACAACACAGCGATAAGTTATTTAATAACTGCCGGTTACGAAAGTAATTTCATAAGACCGTAGATTAGACCTAAAAAAAGAGAAATGTAGTGTGGACCTGATTTGGCGTTCTATTAGAATTAATTGTAATTAAAAAACGTCCACGGCTGGATAAAGGCCTCCCTCAAGGATTTCCGCAGCGCTCAATCCTGCACTGCCCGCAACATCTGGAGACTTTTGTCCAGCAGTGGACGTCCTTTGGTTGATGGTCATCGTTTTCTCCGAATCAAAAATGAGGAGATCCGTAAACGAAAGTTGTCAGTCATAGCCTAACGGATTAGTAGGCTGAAGTGGAAATAGGCAGGGCACATAGCACGCAGAACTGATGGCCGATAGGGCAGCAAGGTTTTGAAGTGGAGGCGTCGTGCCGGCAAGCGCAGCATAGGAGGTTTACTAACAAGGTAGGCTGATGACATCATAAAGGTAGCAGGAAGGCGCTGGATGCAGGTCGCTGCCTACTGGCCTATCTGGGAATCATTGGGGGAGGCCTATGTCCTACCTATGGCTCAAATGATGATGATGAATAATTGTTTCCTCGTCGACGGTGGAACAAGTATCTAATCGATCTAACTCTTACAGAAGCTGACCGCAGACTTGCGTTTACGTAATTATGGTTTTGCGCCCCAAATTCGGCGGCTGCGGTTTTTGTTTGGCACTCGGCTTACTAATGATAGAACCTTTTTGCACAAGCTATTGTTTAGCTTCGCTTTAGTCGTCAGAGATGGTTATCGTAGTCAAATGTCAACAGATTTATATAGTTCCAAAATACTGAACTGAAGTCCTATGCATGACATTGAAAGTGGGGCGCCACCGTCAATACCGGATCGCTGGTTCCGATTTTTGCCATGTTGGAAACCATATAGTTGAACGATGGTAGCGCCCCCCTGTCATTGAGTTTGGTGGGACAGTTCAGCGTGGGTCATCTATACATAGTTAGACAACATTGAGGTGTCCCAGATATGACATTAGACAGGTAGGCGCTACTACGAGTTATTAGTTCCGATTTCTGCCACATTGGACAACAATGAAGTATAATTTTGAGATTTACTGGAGAGCGCTACTATCAATATAGACGACCTAAACTAAACTGAACTGTCCCACCAAACTCATTGACAGGGGGATGCCACCACCGTTTAACTGTTTAGTTTCCAACATGGCAAAAATAGGAACCAGCGATCCGGTATTGACGGTGGCGCCCCGCTGTCAATGTCACGGATAGGACAGTTCAGTATTTTGGAACTATACTAGGTTATTAATTCCGGTTTTTGCCACTTGACTTTTCAGAATCGTATCAAAATAAGAAGAAAAAGAAGGTGAAATGTGGCATAAAGATAATTTGAGACTCCAGGAAAACGGTAGGATAGTTTTTATCCCAGTTTCTGCAATGGGGCCGCGTTTTACTTTCTGTTACAGTCAAACCAACGAAGCCGCAGGCAAAAGTTAGTTTATAATAAATACAGACAGACTAGTACAACTGTTTAGATTTAGAGAGAAGATAAATATACAATTTATGCAAATGGCGCGAATTTTTTCCAAAAACTATTTGATTCCCAAGCGTACCTAGAAGTATACCTACTGAAGAAGTAATAATTTATTTATTTAAAACTTCATTGCACCCAATAATGACAAAAGACGAACCTAATGCCACATATAGCATCTTCCAGTTAACTTTTGTACCAAGTATCCAGATTCAATACATGTCCAACCAGATGTTTCAAAGTGGGATAACTACAAAGGCGTTCTTGTGGTTATTTTTAACTGTATCCGGTTAAGAAATAAACAAGAAACAGTTAAGTATGGGGATGGCGGGTATTTATAGATTTGTGAGCACAAATATAAATAAAGGGAACAGCTGTTTCGGCCATCTATGGATATGATTTAATTCAAGTATTTTTGGTCAAGATCAACAATTCAATAAATGTACAGTTTAAGAAATTGGATGGATGTTTGTACTCTTTCATCCAAAAATCCACTAAGCGGATTTTGATGAAACTTTACAGTTACATATTATATTAAAGGATGTTAAAAAGTAAAAGTAAAGTCTAGCGATTTGCTAGTAGTGAACTAGTGAGTATTGAATTTCGAAACAAACTTGTTTATTAAAATTCAGTTTGTAAAAAAAATATTGGAATACTTTTTTTTTAACAACCTTGAATATTTTTTTTAAATACTGGTATAATGTGGTACTTCAGTGTACAGTGTATCGACCCCTTTGCTTTGGACCACTATTTACGACACACCCTGTATAATTGGCTAAATTACAACGATAAGTATGGAGTAAGTCGGTCTTTCTATCACACATTTATTGCACGTAGGCGAAGCTCCACATTTGGAATCCTCTGTGTACGGAACCCTAAAATGTCCATCGAAAACAGACAGAATCCGAGCAAACACCGCCAAAACAGAATCAGTTTTACTAACACAGTTACCTATTAAACTTTCAGTTAACAAACAAACTAATTCTCAACTCTAATCCACTGTGTTAAAGACTACCTACATACAGCTACTAACGTTATCACTAATGAAGAGATTTTGCACGATTGTGGACCTTAATCCATTGTGATAAGTGTGCCACATGTGGGTTGACATAGTGACATGAGAATGGGCACAGTGACTAACGATTCAGGTGTGAAAAAGGTTGTTGAACTTCAAGTTGGTAATTGTGTATGATGATATGATTTTGGGTAGTTACCCGACTGCGCCAGAAGGAGGGTTATGTTTTTCAAGTGTATGTATGTAGGTGGGTATGTATGTATGTATTTTCTTTGGCACGGCCTACAGCCTAAACGGCTTGACCGATTTTAGCGTGAGAGGTATCGTTAGATTCGTCATAATCGTGAGAGTGACACTGAAAAAAAAACCAAAATGGCGGATTTCAGGCGCAATAATGTTTTCAAAAAAAATGTTTGTTTCTCAAAACCTATCGAGTGTGGTATCAAAATAAAGTGCTTTTTAAGTAGGTAGTTTATTTTAGGTAGACGTTTCATACCACGAGTGATTCGGACCGTGGTGCGAGTCCAAGTGTTCTTTTTAAAAGGGATCTTTCATACTGACATGTGAATCACCCAAGAAAATATGAAATTTTGAGTTCATGAATTTTTGGTAGGAGTCCGGAGATTCACTCTTCGAAAAAGAGGATTAAATCATTCAATATCAGGTTATTTAGTCTCTTTGAGCACGACTCTCTAATTTACCAGAGGCAAGTGGAGGATTTGGCCTGCTGCACTCTCCACGCTGGCCAGACGTGTTGGGGAGGCCTGATGTTCGCATATTTGTCCCTTAGTTGCCTCTTACGACACCCACGGGAAGAGTGGGAGTGGTACTATTTTAATAATAATAGGCGGAGAGAAGAGATGTGTTTGAAAAACCAAAGATTTCCAAACAGCTGAGCTTTTCTCCGCTTTGGTGAAAAACTGATTTAATCTTCCGGAACTATATTCTTTTTCTTTTCGTGTCGACAACCAACCTACACAGTGTCAGCCCAAAACTCCGCCACAAGAGTTGCGTTGTCAGTAGCACTCATCAAATCCTCCTGAGTGCAGTTGCTTGGGTACTCAGGGCACGACATCAGGTGCTTCATCGACTGAACCATATTGAACCGTATATTGAAGAAAAAATGGCTGTTTCAGAGAGGTCAACAATGGACTTTTGAAGACCCATGTAACACAGAGAGACAGATAAGTCTGTCTGTATTTGATATAAACCACAAAGAACAATGCTGTTAGGTCATTCCACTCCCACGGGCTAACTTAAGTAATTGTTTCATTATTGATGCTACGATGGCTGAGAAATACTTGTCAAAATGTCAACTATAAAAGCCCAGTCATGTGAGAAAGTTGTATGACATTATTAATTGTTATTTCATCAAAATAAGTAATTGCTGTATCTAGTTGAAAAAGAGGCTGACAAAGGTGACTGACGCCTGTATTCACAAACATTACTATGAGGTCTCACAGTGCGCGTGGACGCACAGGATCACACACGAACCAATCACAAAGCTCTAACAACGCTGTGCGCGTGGCTTTACTTAAGCAAGCATCGTTTGTGAATACGGGTGTGAGTTTCTTCCGCCACTTCTTCTTAGCGCAAGCCCATAATGTTGTCTCGAAGTGGTGGTAGGGCAAGCTATATTTGGGACGTGTATAAGCGCGCTGGAAAGGGCTAAGTACTGAACAAATGATTTGATTTGATTTGATTTGAAATGCAGGCCCAGTATTCAGGGTACCTTACAAACGGTGCAAAAGCAATCCATTCCAATTTCAATTCCAATCTAACATTTTGCCGCATAGGGTTCCATACCCAAAAGGTGCAAAGCTAACTGGACCCTAATATTTTTTTCTTTTTCTGCCTGTCTGTCAGCAGACAGTATCTCATGAAGCGACATAATTAGAAACTAAATAACAAACGCTTCTATAAAAAGAAACACTGAAAACGAAATATACTTCTATTTAATCCAATTTCTTGCTTGATTACCTACTCGTAAATTAGTTCACAATTAATTATGAACTACAAACGAATTGTACAACTGATTACACAGCTACAACCCAAGTGAGCACCTTTATATCTAGTTTTTAGCCGGCTGAACACAAAACCGGCTTCCTCAAGGTTGTTTATTGGGACCGCTGTTATAAATAGGCGCCAATTATGCACAATTTCTATACAAAGCCTTGTGGGTATTTGCATTTTCTGTTTGCGAATTTGATTGTGTGATTTGGTGAAATTTTTATATGAAAAAAGAAATTAAAATATTAACAAATCATTAAAGCGTCTTTAGTAGCTAGGATCTAGGATGTACTAGATAGAACACTCTTTATTGTACACCACACAAAAAAAGAAAAGAGAGAAATATACAATAGATACGGCACAATTTACATACCTATTAGTAACTTTACAATAGGGATGTTTCCTGGGTAAAAAAGCAAGATTTTTAATTAGTTCGTCAGTTAGCTTATCAAAAATTACTCGACACGTATTTTTCACTTTATAAAACTAATGAAAATATAAAGAGATAAAGCATGCCAAAGTTCTAAAGAAAAGGCCCGTGACGTCAGTGAGTGCGTAAAAGTGCAGCACTTGGTGACGTCGCGCGGAACTTCAACGCACTATAACTTTGTAATTATTAGTTAGATTGACAATGAAAAATATACGTGTTACGTGTACAATATTTTTTTATATTAAAATTGATGGACTAAAAAATTTTTTTTAGGAAACTAGCCTATTTAGGCGGTCTCATCCCTAGGAAGCAATCTTTATCCCTAAACTTGTATAGCTAATTTGTTTACCGAATATGTGGACTGAAAATCTTACTTTCGCATTCATAATATTAGTGTAGGTTTTTGCTCAAAAGTGCAACAATTCATGCACAAAATTACTAGTAATCAATTCTTTCTAGTTCTAGCTTGTATAATCAAGCAAGATTCTTATCTCGACATGAACAGTTTTTAGTCCACACATTGTTCTGCTTATGTAATTATTGTTTTTGTTTAAGCATACGATGATACTATGTAATTCCGGCAGCGTAGAATGGGACCATTCTTCCCGTGGATGTCGTAAGAGGCGACTAAGAGACAAATATGCGAACATCAGGCCTCCCCAACCCGTCTGGCCAGCGTGGGGAGTGTAGGACAAATCCTCTTGCCTCTGGTCAATTAGAGGCGTGCTCCTGCAGTGGAGACTAAATGACCTGATGATGATAATGAATTTTCTAATCCCTGCTCTGCACAACTTTTCCAAGCCGTGCATTTTATCCTTATCGTGACGTCATATGACGTAGGAATATTGATACGGGCTCCCGGACTATAAGAGACAACAACATAGGAAATAATGGCTGAGATATTGATTCCAATGTCAAATCCATATAAAGCGAGCGTTATTAGCAATCTAAGAAGCAAATCGATTTATTTACGGCTCTTTTTCTAACTGGATTGTTCCCACCTCGCACCATTGCTGCAACTCCTGTGTAGCCAGGATCTACAGCTTGACCGCCAATAACCCAACCAGTGAAGGTCAAGTTTGTCCCGGGGGAAAGTTAAACTGTCATTGGGCAGCTTATATGTTATTCTGTCGTATAAACCATAATACCAAGTTGGTCCCGAGGGAAAATTAAACTGTCATTGGACAGCCTATGTTATTCTGACGAATCCACAACAATATGTTAAGTTTCATCAAAGCAGTTTTGCGTGATAGAGTCAAAACATACATCTTCACAAACTTTTTTTTAAATTTTTTTTGCTGCCACATGAATACACAATACATACACAAACCAAACAGTCAACATTACAGAATCAGTCAACAGAATAATAATTAAAATTAATCAGGAAAGTTACTTAGGCGGCGTTGCAGCAGCAAAAAGGTCCCCGTCACAGCTTGTGTCAAGTGCATACCACATGACGCTGATTTTCAGACGGCGGCCGTGGTCTGACTTTCGCATTAATATTAGTAGGACGTGTGTAACCAAATCTAAATTGATTTCTTTTACACTTCACACATCATTTTAATGCGCGTACGCACCATCAATTCCTTAACAGATCATCGATTACCGATCCAGTTCTGTCGATCACGTCGATGCCGACAGCGAAAGTGAAGCGCTTAAAGCTAATCATTCTGGCACCTTATTTGTCGGTGATAGGGGCGGTTTTGCAATGAAAATGGATAGTTTGATGTGCGGGCTTATATTGCGTGTTGGGGAAAGTGTGGGGGCGGAACTGGCGTGGGTGAGGTTGAAACGGTTTTAGATTTGGAATCCGTACGTTAATTTTAATTTAATCACGTCCCGTGACTTCGTTTTCACCTGTCATCCACTTTGGAATAGAGGGAACCGTCGAACCTTAACTCCGAACTCCTACTATGTTCTTCTGATTAATTTCGTTCCAATGACAGTTTAACTTTCCCTCAGAACAAACATGGATTTCGATGGTTGGGTTGTTATTGGCGGTCAAGCTGTAGATCCTGGCTACACAGGAGTTGCAGCGGTGGGAACGAGAGGTGGAAAAAGTCCCGTCAAAAGTATACTTTTGCGATTTATTTACTTTTTAATCGACTTCTAAGGAGGAGGTTCCCAATTTCTTAGTATGTTTTCTATGTTAGCACAGAACTCCATCAAAATGAATGCATTTCTAAGAAATCTTCTCTTCTTTCCAATCCCGAGTTGGTTCCGTTTAAGTTTTATCAAAATGGCTCCAGTTGTTTACTTAAAAAACTTACTTTTTCTGCCTACCTTCAGTGGTAGCAAGGTTTTATTTCGCAACCCAAGGAACCCTAATTATTGATTACGTCTTAACACAATGGTTACATGAAAGAACCGAATGATAGACCGGCTAGAACGCAAACCGCGACACATGCAACAATCCACACGCCCACACATTGAATATTATAGTTCTCAGTCACACCATTATAGCAATACTACTAAGGCACATTAATAAGGTCCCATAATGGCTTCCCTTTGTCCCTTCCCTATGTCTACCTCGGACAAACGATTCAGCTAGGTAGGTCCAATTTCGAGAAGGAGGTCAATCGTCGAATCCAACTCGGCTGGGCAGCGTTCGGGAAACTACGCAACATCTTTTCGTCCAAATTACCTCAATGCCTGAAGACTAGAGTGTATAACCAATGTGTGTTACCAATGATAACTTATGGCTCGGAAACGTGGCCTCTCACTATAGGCCTTATACAGAAGCTCAAAGTTGCACAGCGTGCTATGGAGAGGGCTATGCTTGGTGTTTCTTTGCGAGATCGAATCAGAAATGAGGAGATCCGTAAACGAACCAAAGTCGCTGACATAGCCCGACGTATTAGCAAGCTGAAGTGGCAATGGGCAGGGCACATAGTACGCAGAACTGACGGCCGATGGGGCAGAAAGGTTCTGGAATGGAGGCCGCGTACCGGAAAACGCAGCGTGGGACGTCCACCTACAAGGTGGACCGACGACATCGTAAAGGTAGCAGGGAAGCGCTGGATGCAGGCCGCTACCAATCGATCAACATGGAAAGCATTGGGGGAGGCCTATGTTCAGCAGTGGACGTCCTGTGGCTGAAATGATGATGATGATGATGATGAATGGCTTCCCTTGGGTATGGATCTCTAAAAAAAATTCTTCTTTTAAACGACTGTCCTCTGCCTGGATTGTTTGGAAGAAATAGCTTTTTAGCAGATTTCAACAAAAGGAGGAAGTTCTCAATACTGAGGATTTCTATTCCGATTTATACTGTTGGGGAGTACGATGGGGAAATGTATTAAACTTTTCAATAAATTACCACAAACTCTTGTAGAATTGCCCATTCATAAATTTAAAACACATATCAAAGCACCTTAATGAAAAAGGGCTACTATAAAGTTGATGATTATATAAAAGATAAAAATGTTTGGAATGTTTAACTACCTAGCTCGCATCAATACTTATGACTATAATTTGTATATTTTAAAGACTGTAAGTAAACCCTTGAAAAGGAGGCTGACAATAGTGACTGGAGTTTCTTGCGCTGCTTCTTCTCAGCACTGGCCCATTTATTGTCCCGAAGCAGTTGTAGGGTTAATATTGGGACGTGTAAAAGTGCTTTTTAAAAGCCTATTTGCAAAAATAAATGAATTTTAATTTATTTTACTGAGTGAGGTCCCATTGCAATGGGCATCACTGTTACGACAAGGTGGCACTACTCAATACACTTTTGATTTTTTCTTAATGTTATATTTTTTGTACCTTTTTATTGTGTGGTGTCCATAATAATATGTATCTTTTTTTTACTTGCAGTTACACAAAGACAAAAAGGTTTCTCAAGAGACTCGACGCAGGATGGGACATTCGACACCATAGGGCGGTCGGCCAAGCAGAACTCGGCCTTCGTGGTCAAGCTCCAGTGGGCAGCTCTGAGAAATGTCTTGTAGCCCCCGTCATTCACCTTAGTCATGTCGCCTTATTGCGTCCAAACGACTATCGTGCGTTTGGTTCCCGCCTTAGGCAATTCTGTTTATTTTGAGATGCAACAATTGCAATTTTTGTAAAAATTTTATAGCTATGAGTGATCACTTTCACTACCAACCGGGCGATGTGGAAATCATTGGGGGAGACCTATGTTCAGCAGTGGACGTCCTGTGGCTGAAATGATGATTCCCGCTCTGAAAATGTAGTTAGTTTTCAAATTCGACTTCAGTAACTTTGATATGAGTAAATTCTCAAGGGTTGCGACCTGATAACGTTCCAATTTCCCTACAAAATCAATGGGACCATAGCATTTTGACAGAATAAAAAAAATCCTCAATCGAACATACCGAAATACCATAATCGAAATATGCGAAGATCAGACTACATCGACCCATCTAGCCAGCAGCGTGGGGAATGTATACTTATGGTGTAGGCCAAATTCTCCATTTGCTCTGGCAAAACAATTCTTAATAAATAACTGCTACTACAAACTAGACGAATATTTAATTAACAAACCCTATAAAACAACATATAAATAATACAACAAACTAACTTTTTAAACTTTTTAATTTTTTATTAAAATATCTCATTATGGCGCTCTGAGTCTTTAGCAAATATATATATATAACATAGATAACATAATATATTATATTCAATAGAATATTTTATTTAATATTAATGTTACTCATACTTACTTATTTATAAAAATAAATAATGTAGCCCTCCCATCAAACCTTTGCAATGCCTTAACTAGGTAACTAAGTAATAAGCACACATGTATTAGTGATAAGACCTTTAATGTACACTTAGTAGGCAAATAAACAATTTGAATTTGAATTTGAATTTGAATTAGAGAGGGTCGTGCTCCTGCAGTGGAGACTAAATGACCTGATGATGATGAAATGGCAGTTCGGATATTGTACGAAATGATTGCCTTTTACATACTCAGAGTAGGTTAGGGAAAGTGATGTGACTTGACGCACAAATGGCACTATAATGACAGTATACAGTCGAGAACAAGTCACAATATCATTGTTGAAAAACAGACCCTATTGCCACTGCATAAAATATAGAGTTTAACTTGAACTGACTGTACAAATGACTACCAATTTTGTTGCGAACAATAGTTGCAGTTGATTGTGATGTCTCTTTTTTTAGACGCGTGGGAGAAAGAGACGAGTGATTGATTGATGCCAAATGATTCCTCAATTTGTGATGTAAAACCTTGGATATCTACGTAACGCCTCCATGGCCTAGTAGTTAGATAGTTGGCCTCGAAGAGTTTCTGGGTTCGATTCTTAGATGGTACTGACTGGGTTGGTGGAGCGACGACATCATAATGGTAGCAGGAAAGCGCTGGACGCAGGCCGCTACCAACCGGGCAACATGGAAAGCATTGGGGGAGGCCTATGTTCAGCAGTGGACGTCCTGTGGCTGAGATAATGATGATGATGATGATGACTGACTGGGCTTAACTTTCACCGGGACAAACTTGGCCTTCACTGGTTGGGTTATTGGCGGTCAAGCTGTAGATCCTGGCTACACAGGAGTTGCAGCGGTGGGAACGCGAGGTGGGAATAGCCCCGTTTTAGATGGTACACACAGAGAGTGAATTCGAATCGAAAACTACGATCGAAAACGACTGAAGACAGATATGTTTTATAGCGCTCTTTTAAAGCCTTCAAAATCTATTTATTTGTCAATTTATACCGAGCTTGCTAATTAAAATTAAAATAATTAAATTAATTAGAATATCAATCTAAACACAGTTCTTTAACAGTCCTCGTTAGAAATTTTTTGGCCTTTTCGACCCATTTAACCAAATTTTATTCGGACATTTATATTCGTACAAATACAATATTTAAACCAGTAATTAGTTAATTACACTAATTTACTTATACGTATGTAACACATCCTAATTGATCTATGTCACACACCATTCTTTACCATGAGATTCTATAAACTCCCATAGTTATTAGAAATATCTATTTTAATGTACAGACCATACATTATTATTGAAAAACCACCTTTATTATAACCACATAAGATTTGTTTAGCTGCATATGCTTTCTGTAACTATAGTTTTTTAATGATTCCTTAGTGGAGTTCATTATAACCTTCCCACATGTTGATTAACGGTTTATTATTGTTTACTAACGGTAATAGAACGCTCCAATATTTAAACACTTACTAATAATGTCCCTGATAGTTTATCAGGCACTTATCCGTCAGATAAACCAAAACTTTTGACTGGCTTCACAGGTCTCAAACAATTAAAGTACCGGTTCATCATCATCATCTCAGCCATAGGACGTCCACTGCTGAACATAGGCCTCCCCAATGCTTTTTATGTTGCCCGGTTGGTAGCGGCCTGCGTCCAGCGCCTTCCTGCTACCTTTATGATGTCGTCGGTCCACCTTGTGGGTGGACGTCCCACGCTGCGTCCGGTACGCGGCCTCCACTCCAGAACCTTGCTGCCCCATCGGCCGTCGTACTATGTGCCCTGCCCATTGCCACTTCAGCTTGCTAATCCGTCGGGCTATGTCAGCGACTTTAGTTCGTTTACGGATTTCCTCATTTCAGATTCGATCTCGTAAAGAAACACCGAGCATAGCACTGTACGAGTATCTTAATGTATTTTAACTATTGGTTCGCATTGGCCTATTCTTTTACATTGTAATGTATCTGTGTCTAATTTCAATTCATTGTTCTAAATTAGGGCGAAGTTATTAACTTCTGTACAGCTAATTGAAGTGGAAATACGAACCTTAACGGTTATGTAATTGGGACGAGTTTACTTCATCAAGTGAAGGTCTATTAGAGCCAGTTTAAAAACGTTTATGTACACGATAAAATACTTTGGAATGACTCTTACAAGATATTTTCATTAGAAACATGTTTCTTTACAAAAAGTAGAATACAACCTTCTTCAAGGTCTAATCTTATCTCTAAAACAAAATTCATCATAATTAGTTCGGCAGTTTCTGTTTTACACAAGTCAACGCAACGCCAACAGAAGTGCGACAATAATGCAGGCAAGTGTTAAGAAGAAGCAGCGCAACATACACCATTCACAAACGATGCTTGCTTATGTGAAGTAGCAACTCAAACGCACAGCATTGAATATTAGCTCTGTGATTGGTTCGTGTGTGACCCTGTTTGTCCACGCGCACTGTGAGACCTCATAGTAATGTTGGTGACTATGGGCGTAAGTCACTATTGTCAGTCTCACTTTAATGACAAGATTGTCTTTACCTAGATAGATAGATAGTACCTACCTATTTAAAATACATTTTGCCTTTTAATAGCTTGTTTTCATTTAAGTAGGTATGTTACAATTCCAAGACTTATTAATTTGATATGACATTGATTGGGCAGCATAATCACTTAAATACACGTTTGAGTTGCATTAGAGACATATTTTATTGTAAATAAGTGTGTTAATTAATGAAATCTAATCATTTATTAGCATTAATGAGGCAATCTTATGGCTTTTAGCAATTCTTCTTAACTATCAAGGAAGATAATAAATGAGTTGGTTATAAAGTAACATGATAAACAAAATAAATAAAGAACAACATAAATTAGATTTGTTACGTACTAGCTCTCCGCCCGCGGCTTCGCCCGCGTGAGTTTTGTCTGTTACAGAAAAACATTATCGCGCGCGTCCCCGTTTCAAAAACCGGGATAAAAACTATCCTATGTCCTTTCCCGGGACTCAAACTATCTCCATGCCAAATTTCATCAAAATCGGTTCAGTGGTTTAGGCGTGAAAGCAAGACAGACAGAGTTACTTTCGCATTTATAATATTAGTATAGAAGTATAGATTTTTGGCAAATTTTCGTAATAATATTTACATCGGTTAAATACATTTAGGCTTCAGTCATACGTTTAACTTTAAACGTTTAATATCATTCTATCATGACAATAACTTGAAAATGAGTAAGCGTTCGCGGTTTTCCTGAAATTCACCACATTTTATCCTGCCTGGTATATTACCTTATAATTTGTACGATAGCAATAAATGTTTACTTATGTACTTAAATAATAATAAAACATAAATAATCCTACTTTTTGTTACGACTGTGGTCTTCTCAGGTAATTTATAATGCAAATAATCAAGAAATATTCTTTTAAGACAATAATTTGTGAAACATTGATCAAATCTGTACTGTAAATAGAAAATTTTACTCAAAAAAAAAAACATGAACCTTTATTTTTGAATAAAAGATGTATGAAAATTTTTAGAAAATGTATCACCACCATACAATTTTCAGTAATAATGAAAATAATTTAAGATTTCATGGTTTTCCTTTCATTACTCCACCCTGTATACTATTAGATGACCTAGCAAACATTGTTTTTATCATTAGGGGTATGAAAAATAGTTAACATTCTATTCTCAGACCTACTGAATAACACACTTTTATAAGAATCGGTCAAGATGTTTCAGAGGGTTTTGTTACATTTTACAAACAAGAATTTTACATAATACTAGATGTAAAATGAAAATAATAACTTACCTCATCCGTATCCAACCGAAGATCCTCCAGACTCCGACTGTAATTCCCGTTCATCTTCAAACTGTTGATCGTTCCGTAATGGCTCTTCTTATCCTTTGGCACTTCTTCGCAGTACGGCTCATCATAAATAGGCTCTTTATCAACATAGAACTCAGAATTCTCTATCTTACACTTACAATTTAGGTGACACTTGAATCTGTCATCTTTTTCTTCGTTCAGAATGCATTTCGAGCATTTATTTTGGCTGCCAAACGTAGTCATGGACTTCACTTCGTTGTCAAGACTGTTGTTACTACACGAACAGCAGTGCTTTGATCGATCAAAGTTTTGACCTGAACTTAATCTAGTATAAGGCAAGCTAGCGGTAGAATTAGTTAAAACAGCACAGTTCAAAGACTTAATACAGTTTGTTAACGATTCAGATGCATTTTGGTTCGGTAATAAAGTCCTCTGAGTGATGTCGAGTATTTCTGTGCATAAATAATGTACTTCTTTCGGCTTTTTCAAACTCAAATTTGTTTCTGCAATGTCATAAATGTTTTTGGTAGACGTGTTATGAGCTTCACGTTTTTGCAGCACCTGTTCAAGCTTTTCAAGCATTTTTTTGGTGTCTTTCTTTTGGTTTTCGTTTTCTGGAATGGTTGCGAAGGTTCTAGGAGGCTTTTTGGGAGGAGGACCAGGTGGTAGCGGTTGCTTCAAAGCCTTTTTAAGTGTGTCCGTTAAAATCATGTGTGGATTCTTACGTTCCAAGCGCATAGTTTCACTGGAGACACATAAATCGTTCATGCCCTCTAAATTGGTGTCAGCTTCAGTCTTTTCGAATTGTGATGTCAGTTTTTTAATTTTACTGGTTTTATCATCGTCTAGATTTTCAGTCTCCGAACTGACTCCACTGTCGGTCATTGTGTCTTGTTTCTCTTCCTTCTTTTTGGGTTTGACAACGGTAGCGTACTGATCCAATATGTGTTTCGGGACATTTTTGTCTGGAATCGAATTACACGGAGCAACCTGCAAGACCTGACCAACCACAACCGCTTCACTGGGCACGACAAAATTCTCCTTCCGCATCTGATCTTCAAGCAAATTGCCCAACCGTTTCAAACGGTCTTTACTGAGCTTTTTCTCCCCCATTTTTAATGAAAAATCACTGGTTTCGGACCTGCCTTTGCAACTGCCGTGCCTTTTGGGGCTGTCGCCTATTTTTTGGCTCCGATCACACCGGAACGCATGGCTTCGGTGGAGTTTTTTCCCCGGATCACTGCACTGCCTCGTCAGAGATTTTTTGACGTCACCTACAACCTTTTTTGTGTCAATTTTGCTGTATAAGTAGCTACTGTTAGGCTCTGGTGACTCAACATCCAATACATTTGACTCATTCTTATTTTCTGTGCCATTTAAATCAATTACCTTCGTAAAAAATTCAGAAACATGTCTGTTCTGTTTACACAGGTGTTTCTCGCTCTTTCTCACAACCAAATTCTCGTTATCGGAGCTCAAATTTTCGAATTTACTCTTAATAGCGTGCACTCTATTTTTTGTTTGCGATATCATTATTTAAAACGCATTTTTGTTATCACAAAAACCGATACAAATTAGTTCACGCACACAAAAATTTTACACATCATATTAATTGACACTTCACGAAACTAATTTACGGTACATGTTTTTTCCAAACACGTAAAAATTAGTTTCTTTTAGCACGTAATTAAAACAAAAACAAAATCGTGTTTTTTTTAACTTGTTGCACTACTTCGAAACACAGGAAACGCACTTTTATGTTGTTTTTTTCACATTCACAACAGCTAATGAAGTAATTCGCGGTAAATAGTCAATAATCCAGTGAAAAGGGAATTTCAAGCGTCCAATATTGTTTTAAAACGCGATGTTAACTATTTTACAACAATGCCACTGTCATAAAAGTTTACAAAACACACTTTTCGTATCGGTTGGAAGTCGAGGGGCATGGCACTGACGGTGTTGCCACAATACGTTTTGAAATTAGCTTGTCTCCGTCACATAACGCTTCCCTTCTCACAAAGTTGAAAGTTCACAAAACGATACCTCTACAGCTTTACTTACAGTAAGTAACACCTACCTACTACCTAAAATGATGATACTTATGTAGGTAAATGTAGACAATAATGATTCATCAAGCTTCTGGGATATAAAAAATAATAGCAGTCTTCAAAAATACTTACCATGTTTTTTACACTTTTATCAATTATGTAAGTTACTACATTTTCCTTGGTTTTGATATCGTCAAACAGTATAAAAAGTAGGTAGTTAAAGTGTTATGTAAGTACATAATTGTTATAAACAACATTTATGACGATGGTGCACTATTGGTATCATTGTGTTTTCCTAAATTTTTGTTCCTTGGTTGCACGACTTCTAAATAAATGTGATGCAAAGAAAAGCCATGAAAGATAATTCCCTGCGCTTGCGCCTCCCTCTCTATTCCATGAGTCCACGAGTCACAAAGTTAGGATACTCAGATAAAATCAATAGTAGTAAGAGTATAACTTTCCCATGAAATGGGGAAATTTTTAACGTGTGCTAATAGCAGCTGATGCGACTTTTATTCGGATACGCAATTATATTTGATTACGCAAAAATATCGTATCCTTTAAATAATGTTTACTTCATCAATAATTTTAATAATGTTTCTGAAAGTGCGTGTTTTTGTTAAAATTTTCAACTATTTTATTTAAATTACATTAACTTGTTTAACAAAATCGTATTATTATAACAAGTTTTGACTATGTATCCGAATGCAAGATGCACTCAGTAGCACCATCTATTGACTTTCATTAGAACTACGTGATACTTGTATGCAAATTAATTCAAGCGGCAATAGTTTCTGAATACGATAACAGATGGCACTGCCACACCTGTCTTAAATAATTATGGATTTTGTTTTACACTTAAGTCTAGTTTTCAAATATTTTCATTAATTTGTGAAAAAAATAGTTTTACTCATAAGTGAAACTAATATCAACATTTTGCCAGACGACTATCAAAATTTTATTTTATTAGTTTCCTAATTTTACGCCATCTATTGACTCGTAATGTAATCTTAGTAATTTTCAAAGCAGTGTATATTACAAAAAACAGATGGCGCTACAACAGCCATAATTTTAACCGACTTCAACAAAAGGAGGAGGTTCTCAATTCGGTTTCTCATAGTGATACGGTACGGTAGGTCTCATAGTGATATCTGATTCTGTCAAAATAACACTTTTTTTTACGTTGGAGAATGCTATGCGCATACCCACTGGTCGATGGGGACGGCCAGTGGGTTATTTGGGACTCTCCCCCCCACTTAAGGCAGGGCCTACCCACTTAAACCCGACGGTTTCTACCAGAGTCCAAAGTTATTGTCCTAGTTGGACATTCGTCCGCAGCTCCGCCTCACGCTCTGGCTTCGAGGGAACCCCTAATCCCCTCCAGTTGTTTTTATAGAGGGTTTCTCCTCGCGGCCCTGGTACAACAGGACCCCCGGCACGCCGTAGCGGGTTACGGTCTGTCAGACTCAGAATAACCCTAGATTTCATAAAAATTCATAAAATTTATTTATTTTTGCAAATAGGCTTTAAGTAAGCGCTTTTACACGTCCCAATACCTACCTCCCCTTAACGGCTCCGCCACTAATTTCCAGTCACCCTGTATAGGCGGGATGACTTGGTAGTTCACCTACAAGACTACATACATGTGGTTGCGGTTTCTAGTCCCGCTAGGGGCAAATATTTGTGTGGCTGTGGTGTGGTGGTCCTAATACAGTCAACGTCAATTTTATACATAATATGTAGTTCGTGACACTCAAAGTAGCCAGAAAGTTCGCAACACGTCTTTGTTAAGGTTATGTTGTCAACTTTTTGGCCACTTTGGGTTTCACGAATTTATAATATTTACTGACCTGACTGTACCTATACTTATAAGTATGTTTATATCCGTTGTCTAGTACCCCTAGTACAAGCTTTGCTTAGTTTGGGACTAAGTAGAAGCGCAGTGTAAAATGTCCAAGGTTTATTTATCCCAACTAATATTATAAATTATGCGAAAGTAACTCTGTCTGTCTGTCTGTCTGTCTGTTACGCTTTCCCGCTTAAACCTCGCAACCGATTTTGATGAAATTTGGCATAGAGATATTTTGAGTCCCGGGAAAGAACATAGGATAGTTTTTATCCCGGTTTTTGAAACAGGGACGCGCGCGATAAAGTTTTTCTGTAACAGACAAAATTCCACGCGGGCGAAGCCGCGGGCGGAAAGCTAGTTATTTATAATTAATTGAAATGTATTGCGAACTCTTAGTTGCCGTCAGTTATTATCCACATAAAACTTATAATTACGAGAAACAATACGTTGTTGTACGACACAATTTATTACTAAGTGGTATGGTTTAACTTGCTCTGGGTGCAGATATAATTTAGGTCAATGGTTCCCAAACCTTGACCCGCGGAGCACGTCCACTGGTCTGACATCATCATCATGAGGTCATTTAGTCTCCATTGCAGGAGCACGACCCTCTCTAATAACAAGGCAAGAGGATTTGGTCTACACTCTCCACGCTGGCCAGACGGCTTGGGGAGACCTATGGGTCTAAAGTACACCTTATAATCGCAAACCAGTCGAAAAGTGGTCGAAAGGCCTTTTTTTACGGATTCGATTATCGATTTGATCAAAAAGTGCAACTTGTCAAGGGGGGGGACAAATATGCGAACATCAGCATGTTCGCATATTTGTCTCTTAGTCACCTCTTACGACATCCACGGGAAGAGTGGGGCTGGTATTATTCTAATAGAGTGAAGGAACGACTTCGAAAAGTCGCTGGCAGAAGCTGGATTCGACAAGACAGACGACACAATAAAGGCTACTGTTTCGGAGACCTAAGCTTTGTCCATTAGTAGACTGCTATTATTAGCAACTGATGATATTGTACTCGTATGAGAATAAAACTGCTTAGAAAACTTGAAAGAGTCTCACACCCGTATTCACAAAGGATGCTTGCTTAAGTGAAGCAGCAAATCGAACGGACAGCATTGAATAGAGCTCTGTGATTGGTTCGTGTGTCACCCTGTGCGTCCTCGCGCACTGTGAGACCTCATAGTAATGTTTGTGAATAACGAGGAACACCGGCGGGTGACGTAAGTGTGACTTTTACGAAAAAAAGGCGTTCGCGTTAGTGGGCTTACAACATTTCTAATTCAAAGTGGGACATAAGCAACTAAACGTTGGGAACCAGTGGTTTAACTGGACAACAAAACAAAACAATTACTTGAACTCTTGAACCACAATTCAAAGAAATTACAATGTTACTTACAAGTCAGGATGTGGTTTAGTCTTTGCTAATCGGTGTCACTAAGTAAATTGTCATGTAGAGACAAGGTAGTGTCACATTTATCATTGCTCTTTCAAATTATGAATGACGTAGTATAATTAATTGAAGCTACGGGACTATTCCCACCTCTCTTTCCCACCGCTGCAACTCCTGTGTAGCCAGGATCTACAGCTTGACCGCCAATAGCCCAACCAGTGATGCTACTTAAGTAGTTTTGCAGCCAAATGTCGTCCACTGCTGGGCAAAGGCCTCCAAGGATTTCCACATCGACCGGTCCTGCACTGCCCGCATCCAGACACTTCCCACGACCTTCACCAGATCGTCAGTCCACCTAGTGGAGTGTAGGATATATCCTCCATTTGCCTCTGGTAAATTAGAGAGTTGTGCTCATGCAGTGGAGACTAAATGACCTGATGATGATGACTAAGATCCTCTACTGGGCCCTGGACTGAAGTTTGTACTTATTTATTTATCTATTAACTTAATACAAGCTGGCGCTGGGGCAGAAAAGTTCTCGAATGGCGATCATGTGTTGGAAGACGTAGAGTGGGCAGCCCCATTTGGACCGACAATCTGGTGAAGGTCGCGGGAGGTGCCTGGATGCGGGCAGCGCAGGACCAGTCATTGTGGAAATGCTTGGGGGAGGCCTTTGTCCAGCAGTGGACGTCATTTGGCTGAAACGATAAGCAGGCAAAACACGGGCCAACGCTAGTAAGAAACAACTCATCATGGCCACTTGTAGAGACGTCTATCAAGCCAAACTCTGGCATCATAAATGAAGACCACACGGGAAAAACAAAGAATGTCAAAAAACTACAAGAGAAAAACAGTTTTAAAGGTAGTTTGAAAATCTATATTTCTTTCATTTTAGACTCTTTTATGTGAGATATTGAAACAACTTATATTACTGTGTTAACATATGCTTTGCCTGTACTTCTAAAACTCGATTTGTTTAAATAAGTTTTAAGTTATGGTCCATAATATAACCGTTTCTTGCCATGGAAAAACAAACACAAATTACCAACTAGTTACAGTTGATGAACTAGAACTATTACAGTTGACCAGGACGATTTTACTGATTTTACCCAATTCTGATTTTTGAAATAGAATGTTTCCCTAAAAAGCTAACAGATGGCATTAAAAAGTAAGTTTCACAAAAAAGGTGACATTCATTGTTTTTCCCGTGTGGTCTTCAAATGCAGATAATATGGTCGATGTTCCGACTCAAATGTACGACTTGATGTGCTATCAACGGTATAGTTTACGGGGCGATGGCGACAGGAAATATCGCCTATTATATCACATGCTAGTCATCCACTTATTATATGGCGAATACACCACGAAATATTAAACTTTGCCTCATTGAAATAAGGTACACAATAAAATTTGCGGCGTCTGTAACATGCTTAACTGCTAACCTATTAACAGAAATTGATTTGCAGTTAAAAAGATGAAATCGTGAAAGTTTAGTCTCTATAAAACAGAAGTTTTTCCAATTTGTATGGAACTTGGCCGTTACTGAAACCTCTGAACGGGTTGTGCTGAAATAGGAAAGGATTTTCCAAAATTGGGGTGAATTTTATAAGCAGAACTAGTACGAAGTCGCGGGCGGCCCGCGACTTCGTACGCGTGGATCCCGTTTTACCCCCTTAAGGGTGGAGTTTCGTAAAATCCTTTCTTAGCGGATGCCTACGTCGTAACATCTACCTACATGCCAAATTTCAGCCTGATCCGTCCAGTGGTTTGGGCTGTGCGTTGATAGATCACTATGTCAGTCAGTCAGTCAGTCACCTTTGAGTTTTATTAGATAGTAGGCCTCCCCAACCCATCTGCCCAGCTTGTTGAGTGCAGGACAAATCCATTTGCCTCCGGTAGGGGGTCGTGCTCCTGCAATGGAGACTGACGTCCTATTCACAAAATTGCTTGCTTAAGTGAAGCAGCAAATCGAACGCACGTTGAATAGAGCTCTGTGATTGGTTCGTGCGTGACCCTGTGCGTCCACGCGCACTGTAAGACCTCATAGTTTTGTGAATACTGGAGTAAATGACCTGATGAGTTATCGGAACAATACGATTGTTAATCACAATAAAAATAGCGTGTTAAAAAGTCATACGGTTAACACATTTGGCTGCTTTGGATTCGGTGGAAAGGCGTGCCAGAAGACTTATCGACAGCCCCACCCTTGTTGAAGCGGCGCTCCAGGAACTTGACCATCGCCGTGAGGTTGCATCCCTATCGGTTTTCTACAGGCTACACTTCGGAGAATGTGCGAACGAATTACACGAACTAATTCCACCAGCCCCCTTCCATCATCGGGGAACCAGACGCAGGTCAGCGTACCATCCCTATATTGTTGACATTCCACCATCTCGTACCAAGCGTTTCGATGACTCTTTTATAATGCGAACAGCTAGGGACTGGAATTCGTTGCCTGCTGCTGTCTTTCCCGAAGACTATAATCCGGGCTTTTTCAAGGCGAGAGTGAATAGGCACTTACAGGGCAGATATGTACCATCCCAGACTGCATCCCACTTAACATCAGGTGCGGTTGTGGTCAAATACCTGCCTTGCATAAAAAAAACTGCTTTTGGAAAAGCCCTAGTCCATGCAATTATTTAATTTAACATAATACTCGGACAATAATTACTTGTGTCTTGATCTTAACGTTACTGAGTAATAAAATTAAATACTAACGATTAGGTACACGTGACTAGGGACGTTGTTGTCGTTATGGTTGAAGTGGGACGTCCCGTGAACTCTATGGGCGGTACGGGACGTACCACCTCTCGTTCCCACCACTGCAACTCCTATGTAGCCAGGATTTACAGCTTCACCGCCAATAAAAACACAACCAGTGAAGGGCAAATTTATCCCGGAGGAAAGTTAAACTGTCATTGGACTCGCAACGAACTTTATAAGAAGAACATAGTAGGAGTTCGAAGTTGAGGATCGATTTCCCTCCAGTGCAAAGTGGATGACAGGAGACAAAACGCACTGGATCATCACTATGATAAGTACGAGGATCATAAGTATCACTGGATCATAAATATCTCTCCAGAAGCTTTCAGAGTATAATTGATGGTTAAAAACCGCATTAACTACACCACGTACTTTATGAAATTACTTGTGGTTGGTTACACAATCACGAACTGGCGTTATTAAAGTCTAAACAGGTAATTCTTAAGTGATTTGGTTCTCTCGTTTTTCTTTCTTTTGTATGTAAAAGAAAAAATCAGTGATTTGATCTTATTTTACAGTTATGTACCTACTTAATCAACTCGTTTACAGTACAGTACAGGACTACCTCTCGTTCCCACCACTGCAACTCTCTAGACTTTTTCGTTTATGGGGTTTATTATTAGGAGGACCCAAATCATGGGACACAAACTTCGCAACCTCATATCGTTGAAATAATGTCCCGTAAACTGTCCCACTTGGTGAGCAGTGCACAACATTACGGCTAATTGTAATCATGCAATGACATCAAAACAAGATTCTTGAGCTGCCTGAGATTGCGTTTACACGAGTTACCGTAGTTTTGTACTAGAATGTCACGCGGTTTTACCTCTAGATACGAGAGAATGGGACTATTCCCACCTCTCGTTCCCACCGCTGCAACTCCTGTGTAGCCAGGATCTACAGCTTGACCGCCAATAAAAACCCAACCAGTGAAGGTCAATGAAGGTCAAGTTTGTCCCGAGGGATGTTAAACAGTAGCTGACAAGATGAATTCATAGATTGGAGTAGCATTTATTTAATTTTTAGCGCGTCTTCGTCTTATTTTATATTGCTTGCTCATTGTTTCATCCACAAAGACGCGCCCCACCAATTTTTGGTCTCGGTCGCGCGGGGTGCGGGGATTTTGATCCGAGCAATTCGAGCGTCATTATTGTAGTGTGCGTGTGCAGTGTGCACTCATAGATGATTTAGCGTGTACCGATAACACTCAAACATTTGTGGAAGAATAGTGAATAAAATTAGTGTACTAGGTACGTCATGTTACTTCGATTAGGTAGAGCTTGAGATGTAGCTTGACCTCCCCATTTCATGCAGTCCCATACAAGTTACAGGTCTTAATCCACTGGACAACTTCCACGCATACCAAGCAGAACAACTAGTAGTTAAATAAATTGCAGAGTCTGTAAGTTCAAAGTTTACTACTAAAATTAGATTTTGCGAAGTAGGTACTTCGGTTTGGATCGGTAGCTTCACCTAATTACAGGTTCTGTTCTCGCTGGGGTCTTTAATAATGAGCACAAGTAGCATGACTGTCATTCATGATAGACACATCGTTTTTCGTTTGTTTCACCCAATTGACGTCGACTGCTGAACTAAGCCTCCCCCAATGATTTACAGATTGGCCGGTTGGTAGCGCCTGCTAACTTTATGAGGTCGTCGATCCACCTTGTAAACGCTTCCCAATGTTAACCCTGCCACTGCTTCGGCACTATAAAGTGCAGTGCTGTGATGAAATAGCACAAAAAACTCTGTCACAATTGTCAGCCTCTTCTGACAATATTTTAATATTTTAAGAGCTTCCTCGTTGTGGATAAAAAAAAATTAACATGTTTAATTTGTAAGCTAGACCAGGGTTTCCCAAACTATGGGTCGCGACCCAGTGGTGGGTCGCGAGCGAACATTGAGTGGGCCCTGCCTGTAGAACGACACACCACCCCACCGATCCAACCGCTGGGCAGCGGGCGAAAATTCCTATAGATGGGTCCCGAGTTTGGGAACTTGTATTAGATGAGTCATAGCCCAGACAACTTTGGGAACCACTGAGCTAGACAGTTTAAAATCATAGACTCAAGTAATAAATCTTTCGCCTTAAAGCTCCTTTCCATTAAAATTACTAATACCTACCTAAGGCCCGATTTACACCAAGGCGCAGCGGAGAAAAGGGAAGATGTGTCGGGCGGACTAATCATAAAAAATCAAAATCTACTCTTTTTTAATATTTGCACGCTTCTTAGTTCGAGCAAACAGTGAAACCTACCAAATCTATGTAAGACCACTTATACAGGGTGTTAGCTAAATGGGTATATGAGCCGACACTAACCCATGTTAACATGGGCATATAAATGGTATGGTGAAGTCATAAAATTTATATCTTCATTTTAATTATTTTAATTTTCATACAAATCGGATTTTATAACATTTATTTTGTATGAAAATTAAAAAAATTAAATTGATGATATCAAATTTCTGACTTCACTATACCATTTATATGCCCATGTTAACATGGGCTAGTGTCGGCTCAAATACCCATTTACCTAACACCCTGTATACCTGGATATACGCAAATAAATAAATTTGATTTGATTTGAAATAATGAAGTATTCTAAAAATTACAGTAAGACTGGATGGGAATTTTTTTCCCAACTAGTAGGTAACTCGGTTACTCGTTCTGGTGTGACACGTTGGGAATAAGCGCGTAGAACGGATTGGAGATGTGGAAATAAAAGTCTGATCGGTTATTCTGATTGAAAACACGTCTCCGCTCTGTTCCGCTTCTCTCCGCCTCAATGGAAACTGGGCCTAAGAAGTAGGTACTCGTAATAGGTAGGTATTTCTAATGTAGAGTCACATTTGTAGTGTAAAAAGTATGTCAATGACTGAATGACAGTGTAAAATGACCGGAAAATGCAAGTAGAGACTAAAAATAGCGCAAGAGCATGTAAATGTATACGTACGTTTTAAAATATCTAAGTTATTAAGTTACTCGAGTCGAAATAATAAATACAACAAGAAAACACCTATTTATTATATTTTAATGTATTTTACGATATTCTTAACCATTTTTATGGGACATTGTAAACGAATTATTGTTAATGTAAATATTATTTACGTTTAATTTCGTTGTAAAGTAAGATATTTTATTTGGTAGTTTAATTTTTAATGCTATTTTGATTTTAATCATATTTTTAAACTCATTCTTTTTTAATGTTGGTTTTACCTCCTTTCTAAAAGCCTTCTTTAGTCCGTAAACAATAACGAAACCGATGGAAAAAAAATTACGCAATGACGTACGCTGGTACCTTTAGCTGAAAACCTTGGAAGCCCTAGGTTTCCCCATGACTACCTATAAATAAGTGTTAAAACAAATTTTATCTCACAAGTATGATTAATCGAGCTAGCCAGTCATTCGTTGTGAATGTTCCTACCATTATAGCAGTCGGGCTCAACCGCCCGCCAAGAGTGTACGCCTTAGCCGCCGAAACCGGCCATTTTTCTTGATTCGCGCGCTTTTTGACAGGTGTCAAGTGTAACTTTTTAAATTTTCCCCCGAGTGCCAATGTGTTAGTGTGTGCCTTGGAGTTTTTGTGCCAAAAAGGATTTTCTCAAAGGTAAGTTATGAAGTATTGTGGGTATTATGTCATTATATTGGTTTTTGCTAATATTGCTTTCACTAGCGAACAGGTGGGGGATTTAGGGCAGTGGGACACCGAAAGTGATCTTATGATGCGGAGGCTGCGAGTCTTCGTTTCGTTGGCTCGCCTAATTTTTTTAAACATTTGAATTTAGAACATTTCGTTGTTGCAATCATTCAAATTCTTTTGATCTTTTTAATTAAGACAGAATAAAACCTCTTTTAAATCACAGATTATAAATATTACAGTTTCATCTATAATTTAATAAATCAATTGCTCAAAAGAAATTGAGAAAAAGTTTTACAATTTTGAATAAATTTTGTAAAACTGAACTGACATTTCCGTGTTAAAATTAAAAATTCATATTTAAATCATGTAACGTCTGAAAATTGAGATGTCTTGTTCAAACAGGCATAAATTACAATAAATAATGTAAGTAAAATTATTGAAGTTGAGTAAAAATTTTGCCCGTAGTACTTCGAGTGCGGTAAAATATTTAAAAATATTAAAATGTAAAACGATATTGCGCTACTTTTTGGGAAGTTTGTTTGTTGCTTTGGTAAACACGTTTCTGGTTTTTACTTTTAGGAATTTAATCAATATAAGAACCTCCTTCTTCTTTGAAGTCGGTTAATAATCGTTTTGTTATAAATACACAATGCTTATTAGATTTTTCATGAAGATTTTCAGGACTTTTTAATTTCAAGCAGAAATTTTTAAAGAATTTATTAAAATAAATAAATAAATAAAAATTAATCTCTTTCTCTACCTATGTCTGACTGATAGTGAATACCTATAGGGTTTTAGCCCGTCATTTGTATAGTTTTACGTGCAATAAATGAAATAAAATCAAATAGGTATTATCATACAGTATTTTATTGTCATAATCTTTCGGGAATCGAATCTAGGTCTATTAAATCCTATATCTGTAAAACACTAGAAGTAGAGTTGTATTATTAATTTTTATTAACTTCAGCGTACAACTTCGCTCGCGTGAATTAAATGAATGTTTTTTTTTGGTTTGTTATAAAATATCATGTTCTTAAATTCTAAACTATTCCTTAGCACTCTTAAATTATTTTCTTAAGCTTTAAAATATGAATTTTCAGATCAATTAAGACTTGTTTAAAAGACTATTCCCACCTGTCGTTCCCATCGCTGCAACTCCTGTGTAGCCAGGATCTACAGCTTGACCGCCAATAACCCAACCAGTGGAGGTCAAGTTTGTCCCGGGGGAAGTTAACTGTCATTGGACCCGCAACGAAATTAATCAGAAGAACACAGGAGAAGTTCGAAGTTAACCCTCCAGTGCACTTGTTTAGAAGATTACAAATTGCTAATATTACTGGTTATTCCTCCAGTTAAGTTAAATTAACGAGATTTTCCTGAATTTCGGTCTATTTCACAGAAAAACTATCGCGCATCTAAAACCGGGATAAAAACTATCCTATAATTTTTATCTGTGTCTCATCAAACTAGTTATGTCTGTTATCTTTTTAAGTTTAAACCACTGAACCGATTTAGATCACATTTGTTGTAGATATACTTAGTTTGAAACCACGGAAAAACGGAATAGATTTTATCCCGGATATTTGAACGGAAACACGCGCATAGTTTTTCTATTAAAGACTGAAATTTATCGTGAACGAAGCCAGTATAAATGTGGATTCAAAACTTAGCCATCCACAAAATAATTTGGTACTTATACATACATAGACTTATTATCTTGAGTCTCAAGTAAAAAGGCGGGATAGTTTTTATCCCGGTTTTTAAACGCTTTTCTGACTAAATGAACTATAATGCTAAATAAATTATAAGTATAAAAGATTCAAATACTAGAATCATAAAACTGTTGAAAACTAAAGAATCTATACTTACTCAATATTATAAAGCTGAAGAGTTTGTTTGTTTGAACGCGCTAAACTCAGGAACAACTGGTCCGATTTGAAAAAATATTTTTGTGTTGGATAGCCCACATAACGACGAAGGCTAAGCTATTTAACATCACCCTACTACAGCCAATAGGGACGGAGTAATGGGTCTATTCCCACCTCTCGTCCCCACCGCTGCAACTCCTGTGTAGCCAGGATCTATAGCTTGACCGCCAATTACCCAACCAGTGAAGGTCTAAGAAAAGGTAAAGGGGAGGAGTAGTAAAGAAAAATATTGCGAAAAGGGAAAAATTCAAACTATTTTCACGCGTACGAAGTCGCGGGGACAGCTATATCTAATAACTAGGTTTGCTAACTCACAAGTTACATCACAACATGTGCATGCGCACATTATGTGTAAATTCGGTCAAAGTAAAACGCTATGCAGGCAGTTTTGCACATTACATTCTGTTATTTTAATTCTTGATATTAATTATGCAACTTGCGACTTGTGTTTATTTCAGGATAATTTTACCTACAAAGTACAGAATAATAATTTACCTTCTTTTTAGTAACATTTGATCACACCTTGTAACATGGTCATAAATAAGTTTAATTAATTAATATTAATGTCTATCTTTGGAGAAATCACATTACAAAATAGGATATATTTTTATCCTGGGATAACATAACCTGTTTTAGGATAAAAAAAGTCCTTTATCCGTCACTAATTTAAAGTTATTTTACTTTTTTTGTCCGTAATTAATGTAGAGTGACTTTACTTTTAATTGAACTTGAGTTTCGTTCACTACTTCAGTCTAATTGAGGTAAACCAGTATGTCAATAGATTTGTATCTTTTAATTATTGATTTTTATTATTGCCACACGTGTATTTATTGTGTTAACTACATAACACTTACTTCTCAACTTCGAACTCCTATATTCTTCTGATTTAATTTTGTTGCGGGTCCAATGACAGTTTAACTTTCCCCCGGGACAAACTTGCCCTTCACTGGTTGGGTTATTGGCGGTCAAGCTGTAGATCCTGGCTACACAGGAGTTGCAGCGGTGGGAACGAGAGGTGGTGATAGTCCCGTATCATATTTTTGTATCTCAAGACCCAAAAGCAGGTCACCATCTTGATCTTATACAAGTGCCCAAGTAGATTGTATATGCTAAACCAATAATGTGTTGGGTAACATATAAATATGTGCAAGAATGTCATATTATGCGACTCAAACGAGGTCGGTGGGAGTCCTCGTAGTAACTTTGAAGTTTGAACAAATTTAGGAGTGGCTTGAATTACGCGTATTTATTTACTATACTAGCTGTGCCTGCGCCTTCGTACGCATGAAAATAGTTTGAATTGGAATGAGGGTTTTAAATACGGGACATGTAAAGGCATACTTGCAAAAATAACGGCCTTATTCACAAACGATACTTGCTTAAGTTAAGGTGCAAATCGAATGCACAGCGTTGAATAGAGTTCGTGTGTCACCCTGTGCGTCTACGCGCACTGTGAGACCTAATAGCAATGTTTGTGAATAAGGGCATAAATGATTATTAAAATGACTTTATTAGTTCCTGACAAATTAAATGGGATCACTTTAGAAATACCAGCATAGTGTGAAAATTAAAACATAATAATATACATATTCATAGATAGGCTATAATATATGACGATCTGTGACGGCTAGTTCAGTGATTCGTCCCACAAGACGTTCGTCCCACTGGGACGAAACACACGCTAATTTCACGCAGGTGAAGCTGCGGGCAAAAGCTAGGTTTAAAATAAGTAAAAAATATTTTTAGAAAATTGCAAAGTTAACTACAGCATATTATATGTCTTAAATGTGTATTGCTGTTGGTGTACCTTTATCAATAAATAAATAAATAAGTAAATAAATAAATACAGCATTTGATAAAAAATTAAGATTGAACTGCAACGAATAATTGCCATTGATCTCGAGTTATCAATATTATCGATTATTTAAGTTTCGTTAGTGCATGTTAGTTTGTAGTTGTATTATGTATAATAAGGTCATTGGTTCGTAAGCCTTTTAATATTTATTCATCTTTTCAAAACCTAGTTTATGTCCACGGCTCTGTCTACGTGAATTTTAGCACTTAATAAAACTTCAATCTATACTAATATTATAAATGCGAAAGTAACTCTTGTCTGTCTGTGTCGCTTTTACTACTGAACCGATTTTAATTAAATTTGGCATAGAGATAGTTTGAGTCCGGGAAAGGACATAGGATAGTTTTTATCCCGGTTTTTGAAACAGGAACGCGCGCGACAAAGTTTCTCTGTCACAGACAAAATTCCACGCGGGCGGAAAGCTAGTCTATACTAATACAATAAAGAGGTTTTGTGTGTTTGTTTATTTGTTAAATTGTAAGGGGTAATCTCGGGATCTACTGAACCGATTTTAAAAATTCTTTCACCAATATAGAAAGGCACATTATTGCTGAGTGTCATAGGTTATACAAATTGTTAATCTTTATTAATGTTGTACACTCCATAGTACATCAATACCTATACACATTTTCGCCGCAATGTAGTACTTATTATATAAGTACAGAGAGCGGCTTGTCAAGCTAAGCTCTGTTGCTTCTTATTCCTACTTAATATGTTGTTTATTACCCAGAATAACATATAGACTATAATTTATGACGATCTGTGACAATGTCAATTTCACGCGGTTGAAGCCGCGGGCAAATGCTAGTTTAGTAATAACAGGAGCCATTTCGCAATAAAAATGTAAAGCCTGATGTGCTGTCGTTTGTACATAAGAAGATACCATAATATTTACCTGATGATCACGTCTTAAATATAGGTTCAGTGATTTATAGCCTCTACATATAAACAAACTTACAAAATACCCTCTGTTTATATTAATAATACATACTAGCGGCCGCCCACGACTTCGTACGCGTGGATCCCGTTTTACCCCCTTAGGGGTGAAGTTTCGTAAAATCCTTTCTTAGTGAGCACCTACGTTCTAAAAGGAACCCCCACGCAAAATTTGAGACTCCTAGCACTTGTAGTTTTAAGTAGTACAGTAACTCAACTTTTGCCTGACCATTAAGGTCCTTAATGGAAGGGATAAATATTTGTATCCCGGGATAACTTTCTCTATTATAATGTTATAGATAGCATTTACTGAAGCGCCCAGAAACAATTTGATTCGTTTTTACCAGCTGCGTCAGAAGGAGGGTTAAGTTATTTTTAAAAATAAAAATAAATATACCAACCCAATTGAGAATCTGCTCCTTTTGTTGAAGTCGGTTAAACAGTAAAGTTCATGAATTTATTAAATAAACTACTACGACAACTGGTTGTCAAATAAATAATAACTTTTGTAGAATAACATACAATATGTAAAGTTACGATAGTAATATACATTTATGGTGACTGCGCATTGTATTGATATGTAATGACACATTAACATAATGTAGTAGGAAATGTTTAACATGTTTTTAAAAATACTTACTGCAATGCTTTCAAGTTAATTTAAAATTACTTAAAATTATACATTTTTGAACCGAAGGTACTTTCGGTTATCCTGGAATAAAAAGTATCCCATTTTGTTTAAAAAAGGGTAACTATAGTAGGAAATATTTTACATTTTTGAACAGATTTTTTTCTGAGGTAAGTTTTTTTGGCAATGAAAAAAGTTATCCTGGGATAAAAAGTATCCCATTTTGTTTTACTTATAAAAAATAAGGAATTAACATTTAAATAGTGCCTCCCTTAGCATGAAATAGTAAAATACTCGATTGATGTATTGCTTAAAATAAATAAATGAATTTAAGTTTGTTAGAGCCTACTGCTTTGAAATAAAACTTACGCACGCCACTGCATATTATTCCTTCCAAACATGTTTACATACTTCTAAATTAGTAGTACCTACTACTTATTATATTTCTCTTTAATACCTTTGAGATGTCAAATATTATTTACGCTTTAATTTATTTTGTGCGGGTCTTCTACCCATAATTTTGAGGAAAATACAAGTTTTTTTTACTTTTAGGTATATGTTTAGTATCTAACGCACCAGAATAATGTTTGTTTCAAAATTGCACCCAAACACATCGAATAAGAACTTGTTTCCAGTTCCCACGTAGACATCCCGTTTTTTGCAGGATGCCTTTTAGTAGTATACCTACGTATAACTCAAAGGTGACTGACTGACTGACTGGCATAGTGATCTATCAACGCACAGCCCAAACCACTGGACGGATCGGGCAAAAATTTGGCATGCAGGTAGATGTTATGACGTAGGCATCCGCTAAGAAAGGATTTTACGAAACTCCACCCCTAAGGGGATAAAACGGGATCCACGCGTACGAAGTCGCGTGCGGTCGCTAGTAAACAAATATGAGAATGTAAAAATTTGACATTGACGGACGGATTTGGATTAGGATTGATTATGGCAGCCTGGCTAAAGTGTCTTACTATACGGGACTATTCCCACCTCTCGTTCCCACCACTGCAACTCCTGTGTAGCCAGGATCTACAGCTTGACCGCCAGAAAAACCCAACCAATGAAGGTCAAGTTTGTCCCGGGGGAAAGTTAAGCTGTCATTGGAACCCGCACCCGCAACGAAATTAATCAGAAGAACATAGGAGGAGTTCGAAATTAAGGTTCGACTTCCCTCCATTGCAAAGCGGATGACAGGTGACAAACAAAGGTTTAAAAAACTTACTTGTATACTCAATACTCATACTACGAATTGGTAAAGTCATAGTTTACAACAAATACAAACTTTCTTACAGTAACCTCGCCGGTTAACGAAATAACTGAACCAAATACGGACATGCAACACCTAACCGGTTTGCGGCGCGTGCGCAACACTTTTGCATTTCTCGTAACCGTTCCATTGAAGAGTCTGCGGTTTGCTTCACGTTGGGGTCGTGGGTTCTGTGCTTTGTAAAATCAATCAAGATCCGAAGACAATTCCAGAAGAAAACCCTTTAAGGGCAAGACATCCTTTTGCAGAAACTGTTTTTTTTTCATCACCTAGTACCTAGTTAAAGTATCAACGAACATGACGTTTGCACGGTCCCGTCCGACACTGGATTACCGTGGGAACGAGCCCTAAGATCAGTTATATTCCGAAGTACACAACCTGATTCCACCAGCCCCTTTCCATCACCAGACCAGACGCAGGTTAGCGTACCATCCCTATATTGTCGACATTCCACCAGCTCGCACTAAGCGTTTCGATAACTCTTAAAATACGAACAGCTAGGGACTGGAATTCGCTGCCTGCTGCTGTCTTTACCGAACACTATAATCCAATCCTTTTCAAGGCGAGAGTGAATAGGCACTTACAGTGCAGATATGTACCATCCTAGACTGCAATCGCTCATTTAACATCAAGAGCGGTTGCGATCAAATACCTATCTTGTTCTGCATTAAATAAAAAGTAGGGATTAACAATAAAATGACAATCATCATCATTTCAGCTATATGAGTCCACTGCTGAACATAGGCCTCCCCTAATGTATTTCCAGATTGGCAGCGAACTGCATCCAGCGCCTTTCAGCTGCCTTTATGAGATAGGATGTCCTCCTTGTGGATAGAAATAACCCATAACCTTTTCCCGTACGTAGTGGCGAAGGTCGATTTAGCGAAGTACGTTTTGGCGAAAAACATTCATTGTGGTAGGTACACTGTAGCGAAAGGCCACTGAAGCGAAACACTCGCGGCCAAAAAGTACTTTTGCTGACCGTAACAATGATCGAAATAACATGTATTTTCATGAAATTAAATTGTTACTAAATGTCAATTATCAAAAATAAAATTTAGTTTATAATTATATTAAGCTCTCCTAGGTCAGCAAAAGTAGGTAATACCCTACTACTACTACCCGAAATAACCACCCTGTATATTTTAAATGGTTTTCCTAATACTAAATCTATAATTTTCTATGGAAAGTTTAAGAAATTTGCGAATATAAGTACCTATAAGCTATGTTTTTGAACCAAACAAAAGTTTTTGTAAACAATAACAAAAAAATTGACAGTTTGACAAATATTTTGAACGTTGTTATGTACCATTTTCCTCTAGAGGTCAAATATATATTTGACCTCTAGAATATAATATGCGAAATAATTTACTTATATTTAAATGTGAAATTAAGCTTACACACGCTTAAACCAATTTTGATAAATGAAGAAAGTACATAGGTAATTTCGTCTCCACTGCAGGAGCACGACCCTCTCTAATTGACCAGAGGCAAGAGGATTTGTCCGACACTCCCCACGCTGGCCAGACGGGTTGGGGAGGCCTGATGCTCGCATATTTGTCCCTTAGTTGCCTCTTACGACTACCACGGGAAGAGTAGTGGAAGCTTGAGTTTAGTCTTGATTCTTAGGCCTCAGCCTCGAACTTAGCGGGCAGCGGGGCGGGAGCGGCGGCGGCGCGGGAGCGGGGCGGGCAACGCAGACCCGTTCTCGAAACAAGCGGGCAGCTCGCGCGGCGCTTTAGCGGCGAAGTGTTGTGTTCGGGGTTGTGTTGTCGAGATATTTGTTTTTATTCGCAAACGAAATGTCTGAACAACGGCGACAATTTTATTTCGATTCAAATTTATTCCTAACGCTCGATTTATTGTGGGCAAAAGAAGGAGTGCGCTGCCCGCTCGTTGCCCGCTCCCTCGCCGCTGCCCGCTCGTTGCCCGCTGCCGCCCCGCTGCCGCGCCGCTGTTTTCGAGAACCGGTCTATTTGATTTTACGCATAAGATCCTGCCGCTCCCGCGCCGCCGCCGCCGCCGCCCCGCTGCCCGCTAAGTTCGAGGCTGAGGCCTTAAGCATAGATTTATTTTCATCATCATCATCATCGCAGCCATAGGACGTCCACTGCTGAACATAGGCCTCTCCCAATGGTTTCCACATCGCCCGGTTGGTAGCGGCCTGCATCCAGCGCCTTCCTGCTACCTTTATGAGGTCATCTCATATATTAATCCATAGAAGTAATCCAGGAACCTGACTCATTATCAGAATCCCATCTAAATTGATATTAAGTCCGTATTTTAATATCCTTGCTAATAATAGAAATCACATAAGCATGAAGCATGCAGGAAAACCCAAGAAAACTATTGAAGTTAGACAATAAAATAATGTTTAGAGACACATTAGTACTACGCGTTTACGGAAGCTTTTATAGTGATGTTACGAGGTGCACAATCGATATGAATCACTAAATCGTTTTTTTACTGTATGGAAATGTAGCTGAGATCAGTAGGGTAGTTCACACAACTAATCAATAGACATAGGTACTTTTATGTGCTGCTAAAACGAGATTTCTCCATGGATTTTGTGTAGCAAAAGAGTTATAGCGTCACTTCTCACCAATTAAATTATTAATTTAAGTCAAAGCTATTAAAAGTCTTATTTTACAATTAATTTATAACTAATTGGGTTTTCAGGGCTGCGTTTAAATGTTATTTTAGAGGAGAAGAAGCGACTATAGTATTGGCCTTAAGACACCTTCAACCATTATATCTAGTTGGTTGTATGGATAACAGGAGTTGCAGTAGTAGGAACGACATGTGAGGTGGCTCTGTTAGTCTATCAATACGAAGACTATCGACTCAGAACATCACTAGCTCAGTAAAAACATAAACTATTAACCTTTCTTAGCATAAAGGATCATTAATATGAATATGCTCATTGCGACGTATACGTCATGTACGTATAATAGTATTACCAGTATTACTAAATTGCTTGTTGCTAGGAAGTCATCGAAATCAAGAATGATGATTCTTGAAGTATATTTGCTTCTATAGAGTATTTTTAATATCATCATCATATACGCCAGAATTCACAAACTATGAAGTCTCACAGTGCGCGTGGACGCACAGGGTGACACACGAACCAATCACAGAGCCGCTAGCGCTATGCGTTTGATTTGCTGCTTCACTTAAGCAAGCATCGTTTGTTAATACGGGCGATAGTCTCCACTGCAAGACCTAATTTTAGCATAATATTAACTAGCGGCCGCAAAATCCCGTCTTAGTGAGCACCTACATTCTAAAAGGAACCCCCATGCAAAGAGACTCCTAGCACTTGTAGTTTCTGAGATTTCGTGATGAATGAGTCAGTCAGTGACCTTTCGCTTTTATAGACATAGATTATCCGGCTCGAAGGACCACAATGTAGGACAATAGGGATGCAGTACTAATCCCGCCACTTTTCCTATTTAATGGTAACTTATAAAACCATTTCAAGAATGAGATAGGTACGGCAATAGAAAAACTTTGGAAAATATAAAATAAATAGCAATAAAGATTTGAATTTGAAAATCCATAGATTCATGTATAAAAGATGCTTTTCGTATAGCCATTTATGTTTGCTTATTATGTCACACAAAGTCGGTACATAAACATAGTAAGTAGGTCACGAACGATCGCTTGAACCTAGCACTTGATTTGATCTAGAACAACATCTTAGTTTTATCTAGATTTACATTTGACATCTGTCTTAGTTACTCATCTTGATTTACCTACTAGGGTAAGCGAGAGAGATAAATAAATAGTCCCTTTAAGAAATGTAATGTTTGTAGAAAAAAAATACTAATTTTGACTGGACTTAGTATTTAAAAAAATAGTATAAACACTGGAAACACACTGACTTAGTCCCATTCTTGTGTGGACTTAAATTAGAACTCTTCCTTTGTTCTGATTAATTTCGTTGCGGGTCCAATGACAGTTTAACTTTCCCCCGGGACAAACTTGACCTTCACTGGTTGGGTTATTGGCGGTCAAGCTGTAGATCCTGGCTGCACAGGAGTTGCAGCGGTCGGAACGAGAGGTGGGAATAGTTCCGTAATATTTTTTGTGCTTGTGTCTTACTTACTCATCTTGATTTATCTACTATGTTAAGCGAGAGAGATAAAAGACACACAATGTAGAGTCTCCTAAAGATAAAGTTGTAAACAAAGTTTATCCAAATGTACGATCCTACATATGATTATAAATAAATACCCTATGTCACTACGTAATGTTTTAGCTTTCTTTGGGTGAAAGTTATCAAAATCAGTTCAGTAGGAGAGGGTTCCAAGGCACACTAAAATAATCTTCAAATATTATTTATCTTTTGGAAATCACATTCAACTGTTGCAGTTTGTTGTTTTATTGGCAAAATATTGATAAATTACATTATTATTGTAGATTAGCTTAGGTTATCTGTGCTTATACAAATTCTGGTCAATATAATTTGTTTGGGTTTCAAGATTTAGGGCAAGTCTATTTTGATTATTATTAAATAGTATTTTGCTAAGTTTGAATTGATTAAAGTAGAAGGTTAATGTATCTAAAAAGACCATCGACAAAGATGCTGACAATAGTGACTGATGCCTGTATTCACAAACATAACTATGAGGTCTCACAGTGCGCGTGGTCGTATAGGGTGACACACGAACCATTCACAGAGCTCTATTCAACGCTGTGCGTTCGATTTGCTGCTTCACTTACGAGCAGATCAAACGATTGCGGCTCTTGAGATACATTATTGGAAAGCAGGTAGGAGACCAATCTACAGATTGGTTTCTTAGATTAAGTTTTGATTAAGATTTGAATTTCTTAGATTAAGGATTAAAGATCGAATATGGAAATCGAGTTTGTGAATACGAGCGTGAGTTTCTTGCGCTGCTTCTTCTCAGCACTGGCCCATTTATTGTCCCGAAGCAGTGGTAGGATTACAAAAGATACTGGGTCGTATAAAAGCGCTTTTTAGAGGTCTTATTCCACAACATTAATGAGTTTTATGTTATTTTAAGTCTGACACCATGGGGCTTCCCCAACCCGTCTGGCCAGCGTGGGGAGTGTAGGACAAATCCTCTTGCCTCTGGTCAATTAGAGGCGTGCTCCTGCAATGGAGACGAGTAAGTTTTTTTTAAGATTAGGTACAAATTACTACTTAATAGACCCGTTAGCCCCTCGTGTTAAGCTAAATAAGCTTGTGTTACGAGTGGGCTCACCACAATAGTCGAGCGGCGGTGGGATACACTGATGTTATGACTAGATTTTTTTTATCTATGACTAAATCTAACTGGGTCAGATTAATTTTAAGATTTAATAATCAGCAATTAACTATAAAATCATGAAATAAGGAAAATAACAAACCTTCAACATTGTAATGAATTGCTAAATGTCCTTTTATTGTTGACAATAGATTTTTCTAGACCTAGACCTTCGCAATTGAGATCAACCTAAGGCCCGTCATAGACGAACAGCTTGAAGCAGCTAGTATCGACAGCTTCAAGCTGTGTTTGTTCGTTTCAGCCAAATGACGTCCACTGCTGGACAAAGGCCTCCCCCAAGGTATTCCATAATGAACGGTCTTGCGCTGTCCGCATCCAGTCTCCTCCCGTGACCTTTACCAGATCGTCGGTCCACCTAGTAGGAGGCCTGCCCACGCTACGTCTTCCAGCCCGTGGTCGCCACTCGAGAACTTTTCTGCCCCAACGGCCATCGTCTCTACGAGCTATGTGCCCCGCCCACTGCCATTTGATTTTAGCAATTCTGTAAGCAGAAGGAGGTCAATCGTCGAATCCAACTCGGCTGGGCAGCTTTCGGGAAACTACGCAACATCTTTTCGTCCAAAATACCCCAGTGCCTGAAGACGAAAGTCTACAACCAATGTGTGTTACCTGTGATGACTTATGGCTCGGAAACGTGGCCCCTCACTATAGGCCTTATACAGAAGCTCAAAGTTGCACAGCGTGCTATGGAGAGGGCTATGCTCGGTGTTTCTTTACGAGATCGAATCAGAAATGAGGAGATCCGTAAACGAACTAAAGTCGCTGACATAGCCCGATGGATCAGCAAGCTGAAGTGGCAGTGGGCTGGGCACATAGTACGCAGAACTGACGGCCGATGGGGCAGCAAGGTTCTGGAATGGAGGCCACGTACCGGAAAACGCAGCGTGGGACGTCCACCCACAAGGTGGACCGATGACCTGATAAAGGTAGCGGGAAGGCGCTGGATGCAGGCCGCTACCAACCGTGCGATGTGGAAGTCATTGGGGGAGGCCTATGTTAAGCAGTGGACGTCCTGTGGCTGAAATGATGATGATGATGATGAATTCTGTAAGCTATGTCGGTCACTTTGGTTCTCCTGCGGATCTCCTCATTTCAAGCTGTGACTTCATAGCAATCTACAGTAGTCTAACGCCCGTGTTCACAAAAATTATTCAATTATTCAAAGAATCTGAAATCAGAAATTGTGACTTGTTCGGCCTGATCGTCACTTAACATCAAGTGAGATACAGGCCAAAAGCTTCCTCGTTGTGGATAAAAAAAATCTCTATCTATTTATTTATATCAACCAGCAGATAGTCACTGAGTTTGTTGCGGTGCTTCTTCTCAGCACTTGCCAAATGTTGGTCTCGAAGCGCTGGTAGGGCAAAAAAATTGTGAGACATGTAGAGGCTCCTTAAGAGCAAAATATTTGACGATTTGTAAGTACTATTTAATAGTCTGTACAAAATAAACAAATTTTGACTTTGACTTAATACCAACTACTTTCTTCAGCAGTTATCAATGGCAGCTTCTAGCTGTTGACTATGATTGCAAGAGGGATCTGTCGTCGCTGTCAGTTCAAAATGATGTATGTTATACCAGTAGGTTTTCAGGAAACACAAAAAACTGTATATTTTTTATATTTGGATTTGACATACGTCCTTTTGAACTGACAACGACGCTGTGTCAATTACTGGGTACTGCTCGAGCAGTCCGTTTATGGCGGGCCTAAGCCCTACTTAACCGACCTAGTTTGCTTTTCTTGGAAAAATAATAACAACGAACGGAATTTTTAACGTAAAAAGTGTTATTTAATACTAAAGTGTTTCAATCTTTCAAATATATCATAGGAATAGTACCTACCTATTAAACATAGCTTGTAAAGCTGATGGCTGATGGGGCAGAAAAGTTCTTGAGTGGTAACCACGGGTCGGAAGACGTAGTGTGTGCAGGCATCCTACTAGGTGGGCCGACGATCTGGTGAAGGTCGAGGAAAGTGCTATGATGAATCGGTCGTTGTGGAAATCCTTGGGGGAGGCCTATGTCCAGCAGTGGACGTCATTTGGCTGAAACGAACGATAGAAACATTGGATAGTTTTCATCCCAGTCTCGAAAAGGAGACATACGCCTGAAAGCTTTTCTGTGACAAATTGAAATTCATGCTGCGGCGAAAGCTCTTCGGCTTTTTTAAATAACGAAGTCAAAGTCAAAATTTCTTTATTTGTTTAAACTAATAAATAGTACTTACAAATCGTCAAATATTTTGCTTTTAAGGAGCCTTTACATGTCCCATAATCTTTTCACCCTACCAGCGCTTCGAGACCAGCATTTGGCAAGTGTTGAGAAGAAGCGCCGCGCAACAAAAATAACAAACAAAATACCGACAAACATATAATAAACCAAAAAACTTTTTAATAAGCATGAAAATATTTATAGAAAGTTCATAAAATGCATAGCAAAGCTTGTTTTGGAAAACAGTGTAGCTTTGGCCACAGTGTAAATTGGAAACAGTAAAATTACTACATCAGTCATTCATTAGGCATTGTTAAAACAAAATCACAAGTTTTGTTGTAGCCCATTTACTTTTTCCAATCAACCACACTAAATTTAAATGCTGATGCTTGCTTAAGTGAAGCAGAAAATCGATCGCACAGCGTTGAATAGAGCTCTGTGATTGGTTCGTGTGTCACCCTGTGCGTCCACGCGCACTGTAAGACCTCATAGTAATGTTTATTAATACGGGAGTGTATTATATGCATGGTTAAGAGAGAGTTTTTTTTAAATAAATAATTTGACTGACGGTCGATGGGGCAGTAAGGTTCTGGAGTGGAGGCCACGTACCGGAAAGCGTAGCACGGTACGTCCACGAAATAGGTGGCACACGTTTACCAACAAGATTGGCTACTGTAGCCATGTGAGGGCACATGATAAGGCAGCCCAGCGTAGCTCTCTTATTGCGGACTAAAGGAATTTTGTCGTAGTTACCGTAGCCGAAAGCGGCTTGGGAGTATATAGGACGTCCTCATAAAGGTAGCAGGAAGGCGCTGGATGCAGGCCGCTACCAACCGGTCACTATGGATATCATTGGTAGCCTATGTTCAGCAGTGGACGTCCTGTGGCTGAAATGATGAGTGCACTTCCTCCTCCTTAACCGCCTCGGTGGTCTAGTGGTTAGACCACCTGCTTCAGACGCAGAGGTCCCGGGTTCGATTCCCAGTGAGAGCAGAATTTTCTGTTCGGTTTGGTTGGTGGTAGGGCTTCTTGTTCCAAGTCCGCCAGGCTAGCTACCACCATCTTACCTAAGTCTGTCGCCATAACAACAATGTTAACAGCATTGTTGTTTCGGCAGTTAGAGGAAAGATAGCCAGTTCCTCTGTGGTTGAGGATTCCGGGTGAAGCTCGCTTCCACCTTCGGCCTGATCATCGCTTACGATTAGGTAAGATACAGGCCAAGAGCTTCATTGTGGATAAAAAAAAACTTTTGGAGTCTGTTTTTTTGTTTGTTCTTAAATTACTGCACCTCTCTACTTTATGATAGGTGTCCATTAATCTCACGACACAGATCGTGGTTCAACGACCCGCTATACCGTTGTGAATGCACTTTTTTGTCTGGCCACAGACAAATCATAGATTAGGCGTCGTTAAAAATGGCGGAGCAGGTCACAGACAGCGACCGAGCTTTTTATTTTTATTGAAGTGTATTTTTGATTTTAATAATCTGTAGAACTAGAAATGCACACACATACTGAAGTTATTGAAGATTAAATATGTATTTAAAGTTAGAAGAGAATAGAATAGAATAGAGAATCACGGGTCATAACGCTACATTTTTTATTCAGACACTACTGACTTAAGTACTTACAACTTAACGTTTCGGCTGCAGCAACACAGTGTACTTATTTATTTACACACCTGAAGACCTTATAAATAAATTATTAATATAATATTTTTCCCAATTTTGAAACAGTAATAAAAAATATTTGCAGTTTTTGGGCATTTGAAGGTATAGGCCAGTTCCTCTGTGGTTGAGGATTCCGGGTGAAGCTCGCTTCCACCTTCGGCCTGATCATCACTTTCTCTCAGTATGTAGACCAAAGATTAGGTACCTACTGTTGAACTAGCTACTGAGAGGTATTAATTGACCTCTCACTAAATTGACCTCTTTAAAATTTTAATCTAAACCACTCCGTTTCTTCAAGGTAATATTTTAATTATTCTGAGCAACTGTCAGGGGCGTGCAGTATACTTATATAAGCAATCAAGCAGTGCCTCCCTTATCACCAGTCATTATGTCTCCACTGCAGGAGCACGCCTCTAATTGACCAGAGGCAAGAGGATTTGTCCTACACTCCCCACGCTGGCCAGACGGGTTGGGGAGGGCTGATGTTCGCGTGTTTGTCCCTTAGTCGCCTCTTACGACATCCACGGGAAGAGTGGCGTGGTCTTATTCACTCAGCCGGAACTACACGGCTTATCTTTACAATGTTTATAAAAAATATTTATGGTTCAAATTGTTTATGTTTATTGTTTATGCCATGCACCTGTAGAGTGCCCTTAGAATTAAACCTGGGACCTTGGGTCCAACTCTTTTACCACTAGGCCACGGGGCCATTACACCAATGTTGAAGTATTAAATTAATACAGGGTGATCTTACGAATCATAATCACCTACTCGGTAAAATGACACAAATATGAATTTAATTTATTAATTTTATTTCTACCAGGTGGAAAGTGTCAAAATGTTTTGCTCGGTTGGGTTAGTGATAGGGCTTGTTCTAAGTTTGTAGGTGCTACAACTAAATTATGTTTAAGTGTGCCTTTTTGCTCATTTTGGTTTTCCAGTCCGCATGGAGCTACTACTCTATCTTTTTAAAATCTGAGCCCAACAACAGCTTATTATTGCAGCTGTTGGTAGCCGGTTGCTCTGTGGTTGAAGGTTTAAGGGTGTGATTGACAATTCCGGATGAACCTCGCTTCCATCTTCGGTCTGATCATCACTTTCTTTCATGAGCTTTGCACTAGAAGGAATTAGTCGATCCTTAACTTCGAACTCCTGTATTTTTATAATAATTTCATTGCGGGTCCAATGACAGTTTAACTTTCCCCCGGAACAAACTTGACCTTCACTGGTTGGGTTATTGGCGGTCAAGCTGTAGATCCTGGCTACACAGGAGTTGCAGCGGTGGGAACGAGAGGTGGAAGTTTTGCTGTGGTAAATTGAAGCTGTAAATCCTGGCTACTCAGGAGATGCAGCGGTGGGAACGAGATAAAAAACTAGTAGACTTCTAAAAAGCACTTTTACAAGTCCCAGTATTATCCTACCACTGCTTCGGGAAAATAAATGGGCCAGTGCTGAGAAGAAGCAGCACAGGAACTCAGTCACTAGAGGTAGGAAGGTGTTTTTTTTGTGCCTTTTTAATAGCACCACTTTCAAACACCCTGTATAAAAGTGTCAGCAAAGGAATGTACACCACTTCTTGAAACTTGAAAGCCGTATCATAAGTGGTCAGCCGGCCTTGCGAATGGTTTTGAAACGTATTACGTAAAGTAATGTTTGGAGGTATGTATGTAAAAAAATGTGTGTGTTGATCCAGTGTTCGGTATAGCAAATATGAAAATCCTTGATTGCCTAAGGTGTTCTGTTTGGATTTGGGGTTCCGTGCCTCAGAGAGAAAAGCTAAGGTTTCTTATGCCCGTTTTCACCATCAATATCTAATTTTTAAGTGACCTCTATGACAGCAAAATTCATATTATGTGTTACCATATGGGTCACTTAAAAATTAGGGATTGATGGTGAAAACGGGCATTAGCGTCACCTTTTTTTTACAAAAGAAACATAAGACTATATATTTTTGCTGTAAAATTGCCTGTAGCTGGATTTTGTGTCGTTATAAATTTCTCAGTCCGTCCCCTTACCCCTTATACAGGGTGGAAACGATAAGTGATCTCACTAAACTAAACAAGATATCAAAAATTGGTTACTGATCCTGAAAGTGCTTCATGACCTCTATCAAACGGTACCAATAATAGGTTACAGAATTAAATGGATCATTCCATATATATACATATATTTAGTACAGCACTATTACCTATATTGATTGTGGTACAGCAACACATTAGAAGTGTTAAAAATGTGATTAACTAATTCTAATCCGGCACTGTTTAGAAGGTCAGTGATAGTAACGAACCCTCATGTCAAGCCCGACTCGCACATGGCTGAATTTTTGTAGGCTCATTTCTGAGATATTAGCAATTATATTGTACTGGTATTTTAAAACAAAACTGGATAGTGGACTACAAACGAAAAGCAATATTTAAAAATGTATGAAAATTCAGTCACAAACTCAATTCAAAGTCACAGCTTATCTAAAAAGTTCTTCTTTCTATGAATTCAAAACTTTTTTTAAATTATATTTCTATAAGTTTTAAAATAAATATAGTTAAAATTGAATTCGTAAATTGGTGACGTCAAATTATAATAATAAAGCTTACAAAATCTAGAGCGAATATTATTGCGTTTTGACAGATCTTAAAAGTATGTCAATTTTGATTGTTGATGTAAATGACTCGACTTTCCATAATAGTGAAAAGGGACAGCATACAATAAAATAAAAAAGTTGTCAATTTTGGCATTTAGTAGGTTAGAAAGCTGACAAACCATTAACATAAACATTTATGGTGAAAACATAAAGATAAAACGTGTGGTTCCGTCAGATAAAAATATAAGACCACCCCCACTGTTCCCATGGATGTCGTAAGAGGCGACTAAGGGACAAATATGCGAGCATCAGGCCTCCTCAACCCGTCTGGCCAGCGTGGGGAGTGTAGGACAAATCCTCTTGCCTCTGGTAAATTAGAGAGGGTCGTGCTCCGGAAGTGAACAAGAAATTGTAATGGATTGATGACGACGAAAATCCTGCATTTTGTCTCTGGAAATTAAAAATTGGGGGTGGTATGGGTATCATACTGTACGGGAACTACACGTTGAATCTCTAAGGCTGGGTTGACCATCTTACTTTACCGTAACTTTAACGATAACCGGTGTTTTTTTGTATGGAGTTTGACAGCTTTTTGACGTTTGCTAAAGTCAAAGTAAGATGGTGCAACTCGGTCTTAAGTAAAAAGAGTTTTTGCTAATTTAATCAATCAACGTTATTTTTAACCGACTTCAACAAAACGAGGAGGTTTTCAATTCGGGTGGTTGATTTTTTTTCCGTGACACTTCTAAATAATTCCAACTGCCTCAATTAATTTGATTCTGTCATAAAAACTTTTAACAAATTCTGTCATAAAAACTTTTAACAATTTTCTTGGCAATTTGCATCGCGTTCCAATTGATTCTCACAACGATTTGAAATCACAGTTATCCACCGTTAAACCGCCAACCACAGACATCTAAACTTGGCCTTAATTACTCTCATGTACTTCTGTGCCATGAGATGCAATTATTTGCATGCAATCATTTGAGGGCTTCAGAAATAGATAAAACCTTGACAGTGAGTAGAGTTTAGTTACAACAATGTAAAAGAATTGTTGTAAGGCCGCCTGGCTTACTACAATACAAATCATCATCATTTCAGCCATAGGACGTCCACTGCTGAACATTGGCCTTCCCCAATGATTTCTACAATGGCCGGTTGGTGGCGGCCTGCATCCAGCGCCTTTCTGCTACCTTTATAAGGTCGTAGGTCCACCGTGTGAAATCATAAACCAGTCAAAACAATGACTAAAATAAAATAAATATTTTTTCTTTCTTTCTTTCTTTAAAATGTCAATAAAAATATCTAAAAACAAAAAAGAGAAATGCAACTTTGAGTCGCCTACAAAATGGAGGTCAAGTTCTAACTTTGGAAATCAAATGACTACAAAACTAAAAAAGTGTGTGGTTTGGCTTATTACTCGGTCGATTAAAGGTATATCCACATTCTTATGGAGACTAACTCCCGTATTCACAAACATTTACTCTGAGGACAGTGCGCGTGGACGCACAGGATGACACACGAACCAATCACAGAGCTCTACTCAACGCTGTGCGTTCAATTTGCTGCTTCACTTAAGCAAGCATCGTTTGTGAACACGGGCGTATTTGTATAACCCACTTTTGCCAGTTCTCAGTATATTATGCCTTGCTGTTTGTTACATATTTCTAGGTATACTGACAAATATTTATTGAAGTCTCAGAGGTCGAGGTCTACTTTTGACCTTAAATAAGTCCATGGAGTAACCTCCAAATGTCTTGGATTAAGTGTATAATATTTGTGAATTTCATAAATATATAAATATATTAGTGGTTCGATTAATTATGATTTATAATTTACTAGCGACTTGCCCTGGCTTCACACGATTGTAAAAAAGGAAGTGAAAAATCTGAAGGTCAAAACTCATAAAAAACTCATAACTCATTTATTTTTGCAAGTAGGCTTTTAAAAAGCACTTTTACATGTCCCAGTATTAACCCTACCACTGCTTCGGGACAATAAATAGGCCAGTGCTGAGAATATGCTGAGAAGAAGAGTGTTAGGGTCATTTCCTTTGGTAATCCAGTTTTCATGATCCTGCATTTTTGTGTCCACACGACAGTATCCCGTTTTTTGTAGGACGGTATTTGCAAAAAAAATATGCAGTAAGCTGCTAGTGGGTACACTATCTTTACTAATATTATAAATGCGAAAGTAACTTTGTCTGTCTGTCTCTCTCGCTTTCACGCCTAAACCACTGAACCGATTTTGATGTAATTTGGCATAGATATAGTTTGGGTCCCGGGAAAGGACATAGGACAGTTTTTATCCCGGTTTTTGAAACAGGCACGCGCGCGCTAAAGTTTTTCTGTGACAGACCAAATTACACGCGGGCGAAGTCGCGGGCGGAAAGCTAGTTAACAATACTTGTAATTAAACTCCATTCACCAGGGTCCATTATAATGACAAACCGAATCCCGAATTCGAACGGATTGGTATTTTGCGGGACACTGCAAACGGGATGTTCGTGTGTTTGTTTAGTATTAAACCACATAAACTACCATAGGCTGGTTTTTTTTTTTAATTTGGGTGTTTTGAATTTCAGAGAGAGCGCGGCGCTATCGGTTTACGCGTTGCTCTCTCCTACGTGATTTAGAATTTTAATTGTTGAAAGATTTTAGGTTGCTAACTATGTTTTCAATGTGGGTGGTAAATGTTGTTATGGAATCTTGCTTGGTTATAATACTTAGGTTGGGTTGCACCATCTTACTTTAACTTTAACAAACGTCAGCAATCTGTCAAACTCCATACAAAACACACCGGTTATCGTCATAGTTACAGTTAAAGATAGGTGGTGAAACTCAGCCTTAGAAGGATATATTTGTCTCTTTTAAATAAGTAACCTACAGTTTAAAATTGCTGTAATTTTAGAGAGCAATACCTACTATGTACTCGTACATATTAGGTACATACTTTTTGTGTAAATAAATTAAATGTTAACCTCTATCCGTTTTTGTTGCAGGTAACACACAGTTCGAGTTGACTTTGTGTAAGCAGTAATTAAGAAGTTAAATAATGATTTATGCCTAAGTTGCACCACCTTAATTTTAACAGTAACTCTGAACTCAACCGCCTCTGTGGTCTAGTGGTAAGACCACCTCCTTCAGACGCAGAGGTCCCGGGTTCGATTCCCAGTGAGAATAGATTTTTCTGTTCGGTTTGGTTAGTGGTAGGGCTTGTTCTAAGTCCGCCTGGCTAGCTACCACCATCTTACTTAAGTCTGTCGCCATAACAATGCTGTTAACTTTGTTGTGTTCCGGCAGTTAGAGGTAAGATAGCCAGTTTCTCCGTGGTTGAGGATTCCGGGTGAAGCTCGCTTCCACCTTCGGCCTGATCGTCACTTACCATCAGGTGAGATACAGGCCAAGAGCTTTCTCGTTGTGGATAAAAAAAACTATGTATTTTAACCGGTGTTTTTGCAATGAAATGAAATAGTTTATTCAGTACATAGGCCCTTTCCAGGGCACTTATAAACGTCCCAAATATAGCTTGCCCTACCACCACTTCGGGACAACATAAGGGTAACTGGTGCTGAGAAGAAGTGGCGGAAGAAACTCAGTCACCTTTATAATAGAGTTTGACAGACTTTTGACACTTTGAAATTTTGCATAGGGGTTGCCTTTCGAACGTAAGTGCTCACTAAGAACGGATTTTACGAAACTCCACCCCTAAGGGGGTAAAACGGGACTCATGCGTACGAAGTCGCGGGCGACCGCTAGTTTAGTAATAAACTCAGTTACATTTCTGTCATAATTTTGTCAACTCAAATTCTCGTTAAATGAAGACATTTATATAAATATAAAAAATCTCCATCAGGTAAATGCACGCCTCACCTTGGCCCACTTTGGATCCGGTTCCATAAGTGTGCCTGCGGTCTGTGGTGCAGACAAAACCGGCTGTAGACGTAAGCGAGAACCGTTTATGCGGTCGACGTTGGTTTTTCGAAGTAGGAAGAACCTCCGCCTTTTTAAAGTCGTTTAAAAAGCAGATAAACATTTTATTAAGGAGGAAAGAACTACGGGTTCCCACCTCTCGTTCTCACTGCAACTCCTGTGTAGCCAGGATCTACAGCTTGACCGCCAATGATGATGATGATCCATCCGACTGATTTCGGCCATGGCGACCACTCCGACTCCTAGCTGTCTTGGCGGCGCTGGTGTGCCCGAAGATGGCTTACGTAGCCTATTTTCGCGGTAAAATCCCTCGCGCATTGAGGGCATCTGAGCACGCCGCCAACATAGTTATAGTGAATGGCGGCGGCAGATGGACGGGCCTTCAAGTCATCGCGCTTCGCGTCGAGTTCAGTCGTACGCTGCACCTCGAACTCGTGGACTTGCCTTTTCACAATCTCCCGCCATTCTGGACGCTGTGCTGCCAAACCTTCCCACTGAGAGGGCTCAATGTTGCATCTTTTCATGTGCCGCTTCTGTACATCTTTGTACCTGAGGAGTTGACCGCCATGTTTCCGCTTACCCTCCTCAAGTTCAGAGTAGAAGATGCGCTTCGCCACTCTCTCCTCCGTCATACGTGATACGTGACCACACCATCGAAGTTGGCGACGCATTATATAGGCCTCAATGCCACCCACATGGGCTCGTCGTAGCACCTCGGTATTGCGCACTCGATCAGACCATCTGATCTTCATGATGGTACGAAGGCATTTGAGGTGGAAACGATCCAGATTGACCGCCAATAACCAACCAGTGAAGGTCAAGTTTGTCCCAGGGAAAGTTTAACTGTCATTGGATCCGCAACGAAATGTTTGTTTAGTAGATTTTTTGTCATCTTATTCCTGAAATTAAAACTTTCCTGAAAGTTACCCAAGTTGTAGCTATAATATGGGATACTTTTATCCCGGGATAACACAAAAACAAAGTGAATGCGACTGAGTTTTGGTTTTTAACAATCTAGCATTTTTTTTAATGACTTGTTTATTTTCCTACCCAGATTTTTTAAACGTATGTATTTTTATCTCTAGGCTTTTTGTATAACGATAAATTTTCTCAGAAATTAACTAAATAAGACAAGCTTTTAAGTAAAAGTGGACAGACGAGCGAAAGTTATTGTCCGAGTAACCGGTGTAGGCACGTCAGTTCAAACGCGAATAAAAAGTAAGTCGTTTACATATTTGTCAAGGTTTCAAGGGACTTCCCTTGGCTGCCTTTTTAAACCCTTTAGTTAGCATTTTTAAACCCTATTTAGCCTTTTTAAACCCTTATTTATTTAGCTTCAACTGCCTGTATTTAAATAAGCTTTTCCTACGGCTTTGTACGCGTGAATTTCGGTGTAACACATTTTAAAAAACTCATTTATTTTTTCAAATAGGCTCTTTAAAAATACTTTTACACGTCCCAGTATTAACTCTACCACTGTTTCGGCACAATAAATGGGCCAGTGCTTAAAAGAAGCAGTGCAAGAGACTCAGTCACTATTACCAGCCTCCTTATCAAGTGTTTTCAGTCTTTGAAATTAATTATACATAGTCATTATTTTATAGCAGGATTTTTTATCGATTTTATACCCGGTTTTTTATAGCAGGATAAAAAACCGGGATAAAAACTATCCTACGTTTTTCTTTAAGAGTCGCATCTCTAACTTAGGCAATTCCCATCTTATCTTTAAATTAGACATTAGGATAAGAAAGGATGTACCTATAATATTAGTAGGATAAAAAGTTGAATATCTCATTTTATAAGATCTGAAATGATTCCTAGACTAACATACAACATTAGAAAATGTAAAGTCTGTCAATGAATTCAAAAAGTTGTTAACATAAAAAGCTTGTAGTATCAAAAACAACTCTTTTAAACTTGTGCGTTGGTAGGTACCTACTCAAATACAAACAATAGCATACATGACAGTGCCAATCCACTGACATACTTTTTTAAGTTGCTAGAATTCTGCTCTTTATTGACTGTGTGAGGAAATAGGTATTTACATTTAGGCATGACATAATATGTCATACCTACTCGCTTTCGAAGCGAACTCTGAATATTAACTTGGAAAAGCTTAAAATATTTTGACAGAATATTCTGTGGTATGACATAGAAAAATGCACACCCCTAGAGGACCTATAGGTAAATCCCGGGATAAAAAAAAACAGTATTTGTCATAGTTTTGTTTTGCGAGCCCAATAAATAAATTTAAAAAATAATTAAAATAAGTAATCCTCAGACAAGCAACGTAGTTTCGACAGGCCCTCCCCTCCACTAGGTGGACCGACGATCTGGTGAAGGTCGCGGGGAAATGCCTGGATCCGAGCAGCGAAGGACCGGTCGTTAGGTCCTTTGGGGAGGCTTTTGTTCAACAGTGGACGTCTATTTGGAACGAAAGCAATAAATGGGACCGAGTGCTTGATTTAAGCAGTAGGGTTAATACTGGGACGTTTAAAAGTGCTTTTTAAAAGCCTTTTTGCAAAAATAAATTAGTTTTATGAGTTTTTTAAGGCAAATTTTTATAGCGACACCATAAGGTATCTAAACATACGTATAGCGCATACGTTAAATGATGGTTTCTAAACCTTTATAATACCAACGAAACCACTTGAGTTTTTGAGTCAATACCAAAATGAAAGTGTTGCACTCGACCCACTCTCGTCAAAACGACGAAAGAGAAAATAACTGTTGAGTTTCAATTGGCGAATCTATTTCGAATATCTAGGTCATATTTTGTTAACTATAGTTGCTATACAGGTTGACTTTGTAAAGAATCCATTATTTTTAAATAAGCTCTATGGAACAATTTAACAATACAACTTTATCTTAATTATTTTCAATCGTGATATTTTTCGCAAAAATTTGAAAATCTAATTCGGGTTCTATATTGGCTCACATAAAATTCTAAATCCTATTCTTTGTCTTACTACCGATTTGTGTTCATAATAATCTCTCTTCATAATTTTTTTTTTCATACTTTTTTTATTCATACATTTTTATTACTATCATCGGAGCTCATAACAGTTAGTAATCATAATTTTTTTATCAATACTGTTACTACCAAGAACCATTTAAAATACATAATTTTTATTTTCAGATCTTTTTTCTTCATAACATTCATTGATCATATTGTTTTAATTAATAATGTTGTTACTAAGAACATACTTCAACTCATAATGTTGTTGTTCAGAATAATTTACTTTATAACAGACATACTCGTATCTTTAAAAAAATCATTTATAATTTAATAGAGTAGATAAGCATGCAGAGCATGCAGCATGAAAGCAAGCATGCAGCATGCATTGGTATCTCCTCGTCTCCGGCGCTGCGGGATGTGCAGCCCTTCCGCCCTTGCGTAACGAGGCTCAGGCGCCCACGCTTGCTTCCGCAGCTTCGGCTTTTTGGATCGCCATCGGCGCCTTCGGCGCCTCGTCGACCAGCCTCAGCCGCTCCAGCTCACCCGGGCGCCTGAGCCTCGTTACAGCGGGCGAGGGCTGCCCTCCCTCCGCGCCTCCGGCTTTTAAATTACACTCTAGGGGTAGGGCAGACAAGACTACGTGGAGTCGGTTTTGCAGCGATTCGTTTCTGTCACGTTAGTTTTGTGGCACAAAATATTGCCTGTTTTGGACCATTTCAAATTAATTTAATGTTAAAATACGATTTAATACGAATATAGACATCATGATTTTCAATAATATGGATAAATACACTTATGAGTAATAAATTTATGAAAACAATTATTAGGATACATCACATTTATGAATATTATAGTTATTTATTCGAATGATTATGAGTTTCGATCATTAGTATAGAAAAATATATGAAAACAAATATTAGTAAAAACTAAGTGTATGATTAGTGATATTATGAATATCAATGATTATGTTTTTAAATATGTAGGTTTTAAATTTTTTATGAAGAATGATCATTATGGTATCAAATTGTATGAGAAATATTTTCGGACCTCCAATGATAGGAATTGAAAAGTTATGTAAGAAAATGCGCTACCCTAATTCGCGGGTCCTCACTGCTCATATCCAAAGTTTTAAAGGACAAGGCTTATTTTCGCGCACCATAAGTCTATTAAGCTATGTAGGTAATTATTAACTGTATGTACGTATTTTTCTATGAACGAAGTAAATTATCCACGTAAGCCAATTTTGAATCCGCACGAAGCTGGTAAAAATAATTCAAAAAGAAAAAAAAATGTTTTCTTTAAGTAAATCGATTAAGTTACTGATTCCGAGTCGCTCCTAAAAATTTGGACACTGATTGCTAATTCACCCTGTATATGCTGACCCAAGTGACATACCTTAGTCTAGACTCTAGTATGAGTCCACGCTTTCTATAAATTGACACCTATAGCTGACCCGGCGAACTTCGTACCGCCTATAATAAAAATTAAAATTGTTTATTTTATCAGACACTCATTCTAGTACATCAACATTTTTTGGAAGATAACAATAATTGTTGTTCTGAGTGTGCGATCTGGAGCCTAAACTAGGGCCACCCTGTATTTCAGGCCTCCAAATCCAACCAATCCAATCCTCCAACAGGCCTATGATCATAAAAAATAATGTAAAGAATTTTTCAAATCGCTCCAGTTTCGGAGCCTATTCCCTTGAAACAAACAATAAAATCATTCCTCTTTATAGTATTAGTAAGTATAAGATAGTATATTATTTCGATTATCCCTTGTAAAATATAGGTATTTCATTCAGGATAATCCACTCTTCTCGTGAATGTCGTAAGATGCGACTAAGGGACAAATATGCGAGCATCAGGCCTCCCCAACCCGTCTGGCCAGCGTGGGGAGTGTAGGACAAATCCTCTTGCCTCTGGTCAATTAGAGACGTGCTCCTGCAGTGGAGACTAAATGACTGAACATTATCATGTAGGATAATTTTTATCCCGATCATCTTGGTTTTCAAAATAGTGAATGCATTGAGAAATAAATAAAAATATATTTATAATTAATGTAGAGACGGTCTAGTACCTACCTAAGAATAATAATGAAATTATTAATTTATTTTTTGTCAAATCAAAAATAACACTGGGGAACAGTCATTTTGCGGCATGGTAGTTTAGAGTCAATTCTGTATGCGACTAGTGTGCTGAATACTAGAAAAATACTAGATTTGTCAAATTGACTCTAGATCTTGAGATAAATACTATTAACTGTTTATATGAAAAAAACCAAAATAAAAATACCAATCTGTATAAAAAAAAAATTACACTAAGATCCTATTTGAGAACGATATAAAAATTAAAAATATATTTGCTTTTCATCAAATAATAGAAAAAAAAACTACAAAAAGCTTTTTCTGTAAGCTTTTATGTTATGGTTTTGGTCAGGAAAATTCCATAATTATGGCAACAGTAATCAGCCATCATCTGGCGGTCCCATTGACCGTGGATGTCATTCTTCCACTATCCTGATGTTCTGGTAGAACCGTTCTGCTTATTCCTCACTGTAATCACCCAGATTATGGGAGAACGTGTCCAAATGGCTATTGTTAAAAAAAATTAATACTCAAATTAGATCCTTATGTGTTAAATTTTTCAAACAACCAATTCTGAAAAGCCTGGTGCTCTATGACTCCCCAAATATTGTTTGATTACTAAAACAAAGCTTAGCCATGCTTCAGATTCAATTTGTGTTATGTGGTTTACAAATACAGTGTCTTAATGAGAGTACGGATTTGCGGTCAATCGAATTTATTTTTTCCGTATTCAAACGGACGTTTCAGGACGTAAAGGACTTTAATTTGGCTGACTTTTGATCATTTTAGTGATTAGAAAGCTCAGTTCATATCTTTGGCTTTCCAAATTGAAGTCCTTTACGTCCAGCTTGACTCCAGTATGGCAAAGAGTCTTCACGAGTCTTGCAGACGATATTGGACCCCCAATATTTATTATTTTATGGAAGTTTTATAAGACAGTATGCTTGGTAGGTTTTTATCACTACCTTCGTGATCTTATTTCTTTGTTTTTGTAAGTTTAGAAGCCAAATATTAACAAAAACTGTTGGGATTGTAAACGCAAGGTTTTCATAATGAACTCATATTTTTGAGACAAAAAAGCTCTTTAAAAATTGATTTAAAAGACACAAACTGTTAATTTCAAGGTCTAGTAGCTGATTACTAAATTGTTGTAACTACAACAACACTAATACATGAGTAGAAAATAAAACTTAGTGGGTATAATCAAATTAATATAAGTTTAGGGAGGGTCGTTTAATTTTTTTCATTGATTTCTTGTGTCTCGTTTATCTCAAGAACCAGAGTCAATCCAAAGAAAGTAAATGCACACCATTTATGTCTAATACAAGTATTTACAAAATCCATTAACAAAATAGATGCCGCAGATTTTTTTATTTTTTTTGTTCCGCAGTGTAATTTGTGGAATGTAAAAGTTAAACAAATCACTTGCTTGAACGTAGAGTTTAAAGCCCATTTGAATTCATGTCATTGCTTCATTTTAAATTAATATCACAATGCATTGTTAACTCAGAATACCTACGTGTGGTACATATTTTATGACTTATTTAGTAATCATAAGTTTATTGTAGTTAATTTAAGCAAATTAAGATTATATAAGCGGTTGATTTGGTCTTAAAATAAAGTAATAATGATTGATTTGCGTTATGGTTAAGAGAAGAACTTTATAAGATTCTTACGCCCGTATTCACAAACGATGCTTGCTTAAGTGAAGCAGCAAATCGAACGCACAGCGTTGAATAGAGCTCTGTGATTGGTTCGTGTCACCCTGTGCATCCACGCGCACTGTGAGTCTATTATTTAACTTGATCACCTCTCTGTCAATAAATAATGTTAGCGGTTACATAAAGCTATCTACATGAAGACAAAATATCTGGAAAATCATAATAACTCGGCATAGAGCTTGAATAATCCGAAACTGATTGACCTCTGTCTGTTAAAGTGACAAGTTATTATGTAAATTCTGATCTAACTTGTAACATCCGTTAAAACTGACTTTGTGAATAATTAGATTTGAGACCTGTGGATCTCATATTTATAAAATAGAGTCAAATCAAATCAAGATCAATATGTGGTAGGTGCCAAGACATTCCGTTTTTTTGCAGGAACTGTTTTTGGATTCCGTATAGTAGTATTACTAGTTTTAATATTAACGTTCACTAAATAAATGAAAAACATGGATGGTTCAAACTTGGAGTGCAAGTGTGGCTGTGTTCGCCAGTCGACGAAGCACATGATGTCGTGCCCTGCGTGCCCAAACAACTGCACGCAGGAAGATTTAATGAATGCTGAACAACACTACTCTTGTAGTGGAGTTTTGGGCTGACACTGTGTAGGTTTGTTGTAGACACGACAAGAAGAAGAATGAAAATAATTAAAAGAAAATCTCAAAAAATAAAAAACCCAACTCACGCTTGCCCACATCATAAGTATGCCCGGGCACACGCACGCGCGTGACCTAACATACCCATAATATGGGCATCATGACTGCAATACTAAATACTCGTAGTAACGATTTATGCCCACGATCGGGTGTTGGGAAAATTGGTGATAACGAATAATTAGGAAGATAATAAAAACAGGTACCTATCACCCTAATATTATAAAGGCGAAAGTTTGTGAGTGTGTATGTTTATTACTTCTTCACGTCTAAACGGCTGGAGCGATTTTAATAGGAGTTAGCTAACACCCTGGATTAAAACTTAGGGTACGTTTTACCACGAGTAACACCGCGGGGCACAGCTAGTTTGTCATATAAGGCAAGGCCTTCCTAGCCCGTCTAGCCAGGGGGGAGTGTAAAGTTATCCCGGGATAAAAACTATCCCAAAATTTTTAAAAGAAATTTTTATTTTATTACAAAAAGGTTTTTTGTACGCTGGTAAAGCCTCTCAAGAACTTTTCACGAAGTCATCAAGTTCTTAACACCGCTGTTTCTTCAATTAAATTATACGAATCTCATTTTCTCATTACAGTAACTGCTATAAAGGTAATGATAATGAGCCAGTCCCTTACCGGTTTACTTGTAAACAATATTCTTATTAAGATTCACCGGGCGACCTTATGAAGCAAGTGCTTAAATCATTTTTACGTTAAAAGGACGTCAAGAAAAATTGTGAAGCTGGAATCGAATTTGGTAGAAGTTTTTTAATACTTTTTTAAAATAATTTAGTAAATTTTTTTTTGCACAAATTACTAATAGTCCCGTTAGCCCCTCGTACTAAGCTAAATGCTTGTGTCACGAGTGGGCTCACCACAATACTCGAGCGTCAGCGGGGTTCGAACCCGCGTTCCTTGGATGACGAGTCGGCCAGTCAGACCCCTTCACCGTTCGGCTATCGTGGCTATAATTTTTCATTGTTTGATTTTGTTATACACTAGCGGCCGCCCGCGACTTCGTACCCGTGGATCCCGTTTTATCCCCTTAGGGGTGGAGTTTCGTAATATCCTTTCTTTAGCGGATGCCTGCGTCATAACATCTACCTGCATGCCAAATTTCAGGCTGATCCGTCTAGTGGTTTGGGCTGTGCGTTGATAGATCACCTTTGACTAGCTGCCTCGGCGAACTTCGTACCACCTATGTTCATTAATAATGTAGGATTCTAATGGAGAATGAATTTTTCAAATCGGTCCAGTAGTTTCAAAGCCCATATTCAATACAAATAATCGAATCTTTCCTCTTTATAATATTAGTGCAGATTGTATAATCAAATCATTATTTATGATTGTAATAAGCTGTAACTGATTGACTAATAAAAATGCACTAATAAAATAGTTATGTCGTAATTAATTAATCATAGTAATGTAATTTGATTATCTTTTATCTACTATATAAAAATAAGTCGGGTTTTCCTCCCTGACGCTATAACTCCAGAACGCACGAACCGATTTCCACGGTTTTGCATTCGTTGGAAAGGTCTCGGGCTCCGTGAGGTTTATAGCAAAGAAAATTCGGGAAAAGGGGGTAAAACAGGATCCACGCGTACGAAGTCGCGGGCGGCCGCTAGTGATTTCATAATAATTCTGATTAAATAATAAGACTGACTATAATATAGTAAATACTAAAAGTTAGTACTTACCTAACAATATAAAATCCATGATGATATACATGCCATATTATTGGTAAAATATGAGGATGTATTTCAATTTAATTACTTGCTAACATGGATAAATCGTCACATAATATACACAATCAATAAATTCATTTTACCTCGTGACTAACTCATATTCACAAACATTACTAAGAGGTCTCACAGGGCGCATGGACGCACATGGGTGACACACGAACCATCAGCTCTATTCAACGCTGTGCGTTCGATTTGTTGCTTCACTCAAGCAAGCATCGTTTGTGAATACAGGCGTATTCTTCTTTTCGTGTCGACAACAAACCTACACAGTGTCAGCCCAAAACTCCCCCACAAGAGTGGCGTTGTCAGCAGCATTCATCAAATCCTCCTGAGTGCAGTTGCTTGGGCACTCAGGGCACGACATCAGGTGCTCCATCGACTGGGGAACAATACCGCACCTGCGCTCCATGTTTAAGCCATCCAAGAATCCCCACCTGACCAGATTGTCCTTACTACGGCCAACCTGCGTCCGAAGTCTATTTAAAGACTTCCAGGTAAGCCAGGGGAGCTCATGTCCAGGTGGAGGATTCTCAGACATAGGGACAAAAGGGCAGGGGAGATCAGCTCTCTCGCGCCATAACCTGCACCTCTCTTTTGACCGATCGTCATGAAGGAGAGGGGACACACTTTTTACGAAATTGCTTCGGCTTTTTATACCAAATCATGTACCTATTACTCAAAACTTTGCCTCTAGCGGGTATCGAATCTGCAACTCTACCTAAAAGCTTGTTGCCAAGAGACGTCCCGTTTTTTGCAGGAACTGTTTTCCAGTATTTCAGAGTCCTGCATTACTGGATTCCACAAAACTGGACACAAAATAATGAGCCCTGAGAGGCTGACTAAGGTGACTCAGTTTCTTCCGCCACTTCTTCTCAGCACCAGCCCATATGTTGTCCCGAAGTGGTGGTAGGGCAAGCTATATTTGGGACGTGTATAAGCGCCCTGGAAAGGGCCTACGTATTTAATAAAAGCTTTGACTTTGACTGTAGTCCAATCTTGGGACCATCTTTGATCGCTGATCCACTAGCTTTACTTCGAAAAACGCTATCAAAAGTTTCAAATGTTGCCATCCCTCTCACGAAAAGCTAGATGCCAGCATGAGCGACTGTGACAGATAGACCTGAAACTACGTGAACGGCGTTTCGGAGTAGGAGACTTCCAGCGACTTGGCCCACTTTTAGCTTGGTCCATAGGCCAACCAAGTAGCAGGATTGAATTTTTAAATATTTTTCTTCCTTAACTGGGCCCACTCTAAGATTCTACAGTAGATTTTCGTTATGCACTTCGATTGCCGGAATTTTCCGAATTGCCGGTGGGCTCATTTGCCGGAAGAAAAAATATTTAATAATTCAATTTGGGGACTTGGCCCGTGGTCTAAAAGTGGGCCAAGTCTCTGGAAGATTCGTAGCCCTTCGGGGATATTTCCTGATACCATGGAACCCTAAGAAGTAAATTTATTATAATAACCTTCTCGTAAAGGGAGTAGGGAAAGGTCAACCGCTTATCGGCCCCAAATTATTGACATTGAACGGTTAATTGGAAACAGTTTTTGGATGGGCTTTCTTTGGTCTTGGTAGCTGTTATTATAAATTTTAACCGCCTCTGTGGTCTAGTGGTAAGACCACCTGCTTCAGACGCAGAGGTCCCGGATTCGATTCCCAGTGGGGGCAGATTGTTCTGTTCGGTTTGGTTGGTGGTAGGGCTTGTTCTAAGTCCGCCTGGCTAGCTACCACCATCTTACCTAAGTCTGTCGCCATAACAGCATTGTTGTGTTCCGGCAGTTAGAGGTAAGATAGCCAGTTCCTCCGTGGTTGAGGATTCCGGGTGAAGCTCGCTTCCACCTTCGGCCTGATCGTCACTTACCATCAGGATACAGGCCAAGAGTTTCCTCGTTGTGGATAAAAAAAAATATTTTGTGTGTCTGTGAGTCCGTCATATTAAGATCTGTTAGATCTGAGTTGCACCATCTTAATATTATAACAAACGTCAAAAATCTGTCAAACTCCTAATATAAATACCTAATGAAAAACAGCGTGAGATTAAACAGGATGATTATTAGTATAACTTTGGCTTAAACTTTTTTGTTTATGGATAATCAATTGCATTACTTAGGCCCAGTTTTTTGATTCATAGTTAAAATAACTAATTGTTAAATTTTGCTACTAATGGTTAGCTAATAACAAAATGTAAACTAATAGTTAAAAAATGTACTAAAAGTCAAGCTAACCATTGTTCGAAAAACATTTTTTTCTGATATTTAACCACTTGTCATTTGACATCTTTAAAATTTGACCATTGGTTATTTTAACTACGAATCAAAAAACCGGGCCAGGCTCTATATTTGAAAACATGTTAATGGTTAAAAGTTTCCTAAAATATTTGTCCACATATAGTTTATACACTGTATTATTTTCCTTGTAAAATAAAAATAAAATAAAATAATTCTGTGACATTACTGATTGGTAACTACATAAAAAGCTTCCTCGTTATGAATTTAAAAAAAAACACAATTTTCTCACTCGAAATAGCAGTGCAAAAGATGGTACATCAAGCCTCCGTAGCATTACGCAGTTGTGGTGTTATTTTACCAAAAAAAAAATGTAAAGCCCACTGTGCTGTCAACTGTATTCGACAGTAATGTCTCTGTCTCTTGACATGTACAAACACCCATCACAGTGAGTTATGCATAATTTCTACTTTAACTTTCTAGCGCGCATACGTTTGAAGTTATTCTTAACTGCATGATTAACGCTAAAGTGCCAACCCGAGATAATAATTCAAAGTTATGGTTAGTGACAAAACTTTCCAAGTAATAAAGCTTGATTTAAATTACTTATTTTTGTAATTTTCACACGCCCAATATGGATTTCAACTAGTTTAAGTTTTTTGTGAAGTGGCATAAAAAGTATCCTTACATATTTTTTGGTATAAAAATTATCCTGGATTTTCAGTTTACGTATTATGTGTATTTATAATTGTTTTTAAACCAATCTAATTACCATAATATTATTTATTAATTTATTAGCATTGAAAATAAATAACGTAATTACAGCGCCATTTTTGTAAATTGCTAATTTTTACCGAAAAAATGTTTTTAAGTTTAACCAACATAAAGATTTATAACTGTTAGTATGTTCATATGTTGAGTGGGTTAGTAACAGTTAATTAAATTAATTAAGCTCTTACTCATTTAATATTGTAATTTATCTTATTAGTCTAGAAACTAGATAAAAGAGATCAGTTAGTGAACTCAGAAAGCTCCAGTATTTTTGTCCGTCTTTGTCCTCATTTTTTAATTGATTGAATTTTCAAAACAATAAATAATAACACAAAAAAACAACTTATACATAACCCGTGCCAATAGTAACTATGATTAAGGACTATCCTTACAAGTAATTGGTTCAACACTCCGCTGTCCACTGTTGGGCAAAGTTCTCCCACAAGGATCTCCACAACGAACGGTCCTGGGTAGTCCGCATCCAATGCAGTATCATACAGTGTGCTTACCATGAGTTTACGTTACGTGTGCTCGCTAGCAACTGCGTAAAAAAATGACATTAATTGTATGACATATTGTGCAGCGCCCCTAGCGGCTACTTTTAAGAAACAAAATCTCCATAGAGATTTTTGACGTTTTCGCTAGCGAGCACACCTAACGTAAACTCATGGTAGGTACACAGTACAGTAAAGATTCATTATCCCATATTGCTGGTCTTTTATATTTTTTTACAATCAAATGTGTCAACTATTGCTTCATTAATTTCTGTACTATTTTATATTATCTGTACCTCTAGCATGAACAACTTTCGTCTTCGAATCGTTTGCGTATTCGACAAAATTCGATACTCAATCTTCGAATTAAACGATAACGTGACAATTTTGATTCTCAAAATAAGTTTCGTGCAACCATTTCTCATACTAAGTTCACTTTACGACACGCTCACATGGGCGCTGTTGTAGATTTCGTACGAATCTTTTGATGGCGATTCGAATACGCAAACGATTCGAACTCGCAAGTTTTTCGTGCTAGCCGTACTGTGTTCACTATAAAAGAGAGCACACACTTTATTTCGAACGTAACAAGTCCAAAGACAGAAAAGAATTTGTTATGGTGGCATAACACTGTATTTAATACTAATTTAGATGGCTATCTGTAGGCATTTGGAGCGTGAAGTTTCCAAGCCAATTTGAACCTTCTTGTGTTAGATAAAACCATAGTATAGAGGGGCAGAGTAGAACTAAGTATAACTCAAGTGACAGGCGATTTATGACTCTTATAAAAAATTGTATTGTCGAAGAGTTCGACGGAACATAAGCCAAGGAATGAGACTTCTAACTCTACTAGACAAGGTGTTCAGAATAAAAATAATATTAAAAAAAACAATTGCGTAAAAATGAACTGAAAAGATAGAAACAAGAGCCAAACAAACAGCAATGCAGGATACGGAAAAACTGGAGAGTTATGTGAACACGCAGAATGCATGTTTGAAATTCGGACTGATCGGTTTTCTGCGGGACACGGGATGTTCGTGTGAACGTTATATAAACACGTACATATACATATTACTTAATGGGATCCTGCAAAAAACGAAATATCTCAGTGAGAACAAGCCCTAAGAGAAAACTTTTTGACATCGTATTTTTTGCACTAGGGTCCATTTGACCAAAACTTGCGGCTCTAAAGTAATGTCTCCTTTGGCTTAAAACAAATTATTTCAATGATTTCCACATCGCCCTGCGGTTTCCGCTCCGCGGCCTCCACTCCAGAAACTTGCTGCATCGGCCGTCAGTTCTGCGTACTATGTACATATATATGCCCTACTCATTACCACTTCAGCTTGCTAATCCGTCGGGCTATGTCAGCAACTTTAAGACTAACACTGCTGTACTCACTTCTATTATAACATAACGGCTATAAAGGTCTTTCACAGTCGAGCCAGATATTCACGGCTTATAATTTTTTGGGTTTCTTCGACTTTATGTCAGGTTAGCAAGTATCAGAGCGTGTATAGACAAGTTCCGCTTTTTTTAAGTTAATCCAAAATGCAACATTGACTTAGAAACCTTGATAATGTCAAAATGTATGTCATAGTAAGTTGTGAGTGATTTAAAAAAAATGTGGGATAATATTTATCTTGGTTTTATTTTTTGGGATAAAATGTATCCCATTAAAATTAATCAGAGAAAATAACTTCTTTTCAAACCTAAGCGCTACTTTAATTAGACCACACCCACACACGGCAATTATTACTTGTATAGGTACAAGTAACAATTGTGTTAAAAAGAAAAGACAAATATTAACCAAAAGTGATCCAAAACCATCTTAAAACGTCGATTTGAAAGAGCTCTAACATTTGTCAATTAAATAAATTACAAAAAAAAAAATTATGCGACGCGAAAGTTTAAAAAGAAATATTTCTCAATATTGCCACTGTCTCAAATTAATTAAATGTGACCTCACTTCTTTAAGTGGAAGACAAGCGTTATCCAAAGTTTGTTATTATCATCAAATTACTATTGCCCAACTTAACAAGGACACAAGTCGCGAAGTGTATAACGGTTCTAAATAGCTACAGATACGTCATCTACGCTCTAAATGACGTCAATTTCGTCATAGTCGGATCAATATCATCAATACAAGCTTTGGACCGCGACTTCGCCTGCGAAAATTTGACTAAAAAACTTTTTTCGCACGTGACCGATTCCAAATAGGGATAAAAATTATCCCGTTTTTCAAGGTTTCAAACTATACCTATAGAAAAAATTACTATCCTTCAAAATAGGGATAAAAACTATACCATGGCTTGTTCAAGGTTTTAAACTATCTCTTAGAAAAAAATACTATCCTTCAAAACTGGTATAGAAACTATCTTATGTTTTTTCATAGCTTCAATAATATCTCATTGTATTGGATTTTTGTAAAAAAAAGCTTAATTTTGGAAACAAACAAAAGTCAGTTCAGTGGTTAAAGCTTGAAAAGATAACAGACCGACAGAGTTGCATGTTTATTAGAACGGATTATTATTGATACTGTTATATTAGTTTAAATAATAAACGTTCTAATATTTGAACTTGGCGGCCAATGGGTCTCGCCTCATGGCTGACAACTTCATAATAACATTATAATCTCATAGTAAGTTCAAAATACCTAGTTTTTAAATAACTTAACAAAATCGAATTGCCAAAGGTGGGAATTGAACCCATTCAAGAAGAAAAGTTACTTAAAAATATGATTTATCATGTTACCATGCGACTCTTAATTTTTAATACCTAGAGTTGCACATAAAATAGTATTGCAAGCAAATATGGGGCTAGTAAGACGTAGCGTGGGCAGGCCTCCCACTAGGTGGACCGACGATCTAGTGAAGGTCGCGGGAGGTGCCTAGATGCGAGCGGCGCAGGACCGGTCTTTGTGGAAATCCTTGGGAGAGGCCTTTGTCCAGCAGTGGACGTCTTTCGGCTAAAGGAACGAATGAACAATGGGACAAACAAGAGAACATCAGGCCTCCGCAACCCGTCTGGCTAGCGTGGAGAGGCCAAATCCTCCATTTGCCTCTGATATTTTTTTTATTACAAATCGACTGACCTAGACTGGAATCGACTGAACTATCTATCCACTGGCTGGGTGACTCCAACCACTTAAGTGGTTTTTTAACATTCATAATCCTGATAAAATTACCAAATGAATTACTGTTCACCAGCGTTCTTCCAAACCAGGACTGATGAAGCCGATCTCCTTTAATTAATTTGCAATTAATCTACGCCTAACTTACATAACCACAATATAAATTGGATTCAGAAGATGCTAATTTTGTACTTAGGTACTTCGCGATAGCCAACGTAGAGGAACCTACGCCGCGGACGGTACTGAACTGGATGGGTGACCATGCTGAAAATTCCCACCTCTACCGGACACCGGGACTATTCCCACCTCTCATCCCCACCGCTGCAACTCCTGTGTAGCCAGGATCTACAGCTTGACCGCCAATAACCCAACCAGTGAAGGTCAAGTTTGTCCCGGGGGAAAGTTTAACTGTCGTTGTGTAAAGCGATTTTGTGAATATTATTATTGGGAGGTAGCTAATAGCTCATAAGATATGGTGTACCTTTTCTTAAAGGTTACCAAACCTTTGTTTGTCACCTGTCATCCGCTTTGCACTGGAGGGAAGTCGAACCTTAACTTCGAACTCCTCCTATGTTATTCTGATTAATTTCTTTGCCCTGAAAGGAGCCTTTCAGACCAGCTCGTGGAGTCTACTGACTACAACGTAACTGTGGAGGTATATTCCTTTAACCAATTAGGTCGGACCTTGGCTATAATGCGTACCAAGGGCCATGTCGACACATCCGTTAACGGTAATAAAAACACCGATTAATACTATGAATACCGATTGAAATAGGCTGTAATTTATCCTGAACATTCTTGAAGAACTGTAGACTTCACTTATGCGAGTGGAAAATTAAGAGCTAGTTTAGCTTAGCTCGCACAGCTTACGCAGTTTTCCAGGTGTGTGTGGAATGGAGGATTTGTCCTACACTCCCCACGCTGGCCAGACGGGTAGGGGAGGCCTGATGTTCGCATATTTGTCCCTTAGTCGCCTCTTGCGACATCCACTAGAAGTGTGAGATTTTATTGATAAAGATCGTAGCAATCTATGTTATTGAAAAAAACCCTACATTAAGCTGGTTTTTCCGAAACTAAGAAAGAACGTAGTCATCGATTGAAGCATTGAAAACTGTGTCAAGGCTTTAGTCTTTAGCACATTTTCCGCTTGTATAACTATGTGATGTTTAATCTTGGCTATCATTCTTAACCGACTTCACAAAAAGAGGTTCTCGATTGTATGTTTTAAAATAAGGTGCAAACCAGGTATATTTAAATTTAAAAAAGGCGTTATGGAATAGGTACCTTGACGACACTGTCAGCAAAAGTGCCCATACGAGCAAATGTACTAACTCTTATGTTCTTCTGATGAATTTCGTTGCGGGTCCAATGACAGTTTAACTTTCCCCCGGGACAAACTTGACCTTCACTGGTTGGGTTATCGGCGACCGGCGGTCAAGCTGTAGATCCTGGCTACACAGGAGTTGCAGCGGTGGGAACGAGAGGTGGGAATAGTCCTATAGTAGGACTTTCCTTTCCTTCTGTCTTTCCTTCTAGTAGAGAGTTACTTTACCAGTAAAAGCAATCTTTTAACCTTTCTTCTCTCTTGTCCCCAGATCACAACCGGATGTAGAATTAAAGTGCGCCAACTTCAACGATGGGCCACAAGCAATACCTGGCCGTGGGCCATTCGGCGGGGGCCAGGCTCTTCGGGTTGGCCCCCCGCGGCGACCGCGCCGTGCCAATCAATATGCTCATATCGCAGCAAGGCAAAATAAATAGAGGTGAGTACTTACTTATACCTTGAATAGAATAGAAAAACTTAATTGTACCTACTTACTGTCAATACATAGGTACAGTGGAATCTCGATTATCCTAAATTCAATTATCCGGATACCCGAATATCCGGACCCATTCTTCGCGGCTCTAATTGTCGATTTAGGGGCTGGACCCAGTGGCGTATTTAAACCATCCAAGGCCCGTGGCAAATTTTGTGCATGGGGCCCTTGGCACATCTAGGGTTATTTTTCATGGGGGGGATAGTTCCGGGCCCCCCGGTTCGATTCGGCGCTACTGACACACTGTACAACGTTATCTTGGTTCATTGCATATCTTAAGGTCCAATATTGAATAACTTGATTTTATAAAGTATAAATTGTGATCCTCCTCTCTTCTGATTGCAGTGCCCGACAGGGTCCATAATGATCTGTTTAGCTTTAAGCCTTCAAATTCAAATCATTTATTGAATTATCTACCCTATTTTACATTATGGTGATGCAAATAAAAATCTATCTATCTATTGATAAAAGGAATGACCAACTCAATGGTCTAAAAGATGTAGGTATGTGAAAATCTTTCTATAATAAAAAGTTAATTGTTTGATAAAGTGGTTTCCGCGGACGCCGTTGCTTTTAGCATTTACATAAAACGGTTAAAGTTACAAAATTCGCAAAAAATAAAGGGAACGAAAACGAAAGAAAAAGAAAATAAGGAAAACTAGGCAACGATCTGAGGGGTCCGTGGCCGAGTCCCCCAGTTTTCGACGCACCCGTGGTCGACGCCCCCGGTCAGTTAAATTCGATTTGAAGCAATTTTTAATCAAATGTACAGTCAGGCACAAAAAAGTTTATAAACGAATAAATATTTATTAGGCCAGTAGAGGCGACTTAGGGACTACACATCAAACAGAGAATGGGCAGCAGCGCTCTCTGAAAAACATCAATCTTTTAAACTGCGATCTCCAACCCGCCTGCCTAGCGTGGAGATTATGGCAAAACCCTCCACTATAGTGGAGGAGGCTCATAGTCCAGCAGTGGACTGTAAAGGGCTGTTGATGAGGCCAGTAGAATTAAACACAAAAATGAATCTAATGAAATGAAAATAATTCCTACAAAAGTTTTTTGTTTCTTACTACTGCTGGTTTTGGGTTAAAATTTTGCTCCCAGATTGCATAAATAGCGTCAAACATGCATAGTTTAGTATAATAATTAGCTTGTGAAACTTTTTTCGTTGACTGTACTTAGTGCAAAAGCCGAAAAAAATATGATATTAAATTTATTTAAATCGGGGGCGTCCACCACGGGTGCGTCAAATACTGGGGGACTCGGCCACGGACCCGATCTGAGACACAGCTTACAGAATGATTAAGTAGGTACTAGGAACTTATTTATTACTGCAATATAAATAACAGCTCAATAAAACATGGAGGATTATTAATCTACATCACCTGTTCAAGATATTATGAACCGTTTAATAAATTACAAACAGACTATCAGAACCGATCTTCGTGATGTCGATACTATAATAATTATGTAGGTATTCAAATTCAAATTCAAATTATTTATTGCATGTCACATGGGTAAGGGTTGACAAGAACATAATATTGTACATGTGATGCCCAGTGAAGGCGTTGCGAGGTACTCTTCAACCACTGGCTCCAAGAACTGGCTATCTTACCTTCAACTGCCGGAACACACCAATGCTTTTAACATTGTTGTTTTGTTAAAAGTCTTAGGTAAGATGGTGGTAGCTAGCCAGGCGGAATTAAAACTAGCCCTCACAAACCAAATCCAGCAGAAATGTTGTCTCCACTGGGAATCGAAACCAGGACCTGTAAGGATCTGAAGCAGGTAGGCTACAGAAGTGGATAGACCAGATAGATATTTATTACAATACAATATGATTTTATGATCCTATTTCATTAACAAGAAATATCATGACATGCATTTCTTAGAAATAACATAAAACTATTTTATAGACTCTAATAGCCCTAATAAAATGAAGTAATAAAATTAACACTTTTCAGATTATATCAATTCACTAGCTTTCCCGCGAGTTCGTACGCGAGAAAATAGTTTGAATAACATTTTCCGTTGTTGCAACATTTTTCTTTACTGCTCCGCCCCTATTGGCTGTAGGGTGATGTTATAATATAGCCTAAAGCCTTCCTCAATAAATGGGCTATCCAACACAAAAATATTTATTCAAATCGGAGTAGTAAGTTCCTGAGACTAGCGCATTTAAACAATCAAACAAACTCTTTGCAGCTTTATAATATTAGTATAGAAATATCGTGAAATATTCCTTGTCATGTACCACTATTCATCGATTGAGAAATATAGACAGATTTCACTATTCGCCCTTATTCCTTTGAACGTGTATTTATTAATATTTACAGCGACTTGTTTTATAGAAGAGTTAAGCTTAGCGCATTCTTAATTTCATTTCTTTCTGTACAAAAAAGCAGAACATATTTTTTTTAATGTCTGTCTCACCTGAGACCCAAACCTACACCTACAGCTACTCGTAGAAAGTTGAAATTTTCAAGTGATTTTTACGTTGTAAGTCGTCATTCCGTCAATATACACATACCTAATTATTACAGTGAGCAGTCGTCCGCTAAGTGAAAGTACGTGGGTTCGAATCCTACCTGAGGCAGTCGAATTTTTCAAGTGAGACATTATTAACATTATGTTCTAGACTAGATAATTATAAGATTTTAAACTTTCGCGTTCCATTTCAATTAAAAACATACGGGTCGAATTGAGAACCTCCTCCTTTTTTGAAGTCGGTTGAAAAAAAATTAGTAATAAACGTCGCGTTAAGACCCGTGTCTTACTATTTTACTAGATAATTAGTTTTGAATAACAGAATAACTAAACTTAAACAGCATGTAATCCTAAAAAAATTGTAAATACAAATTATTAATAGTCCCGTTAACCCTCTGTGGTAAACGTAATAATTTGCTTGTGTTTACTATCATAAGTTATTATAATTCTTTCAAGTGTTCTTGAATGATATCAAATCAAATATATTATTTGCGAGATGATAAAAAACCACCAAATTAATTGACGTACTTTTAATTACATCCTCGTATGTCATACTTTTGAGTTTTTAAGACCAGAATGAAGTGTTTTTAAAAAAGACATCATCATCATCATTTCAGCCACAAGACGTCCACTGCTGAACATAGGCCTCCCCCAATGACTTCCACATCGCCCGGTTGGTAGCGGCCTGCATCCAGCGCCTTCCTGCTACCTTTATCAGGTCGTCGGCCTAGCTTGTGGGTAAAAATGTTGTGCTTTAGAATTATTGGTGTCAAATACCCAAATATAAAGCTATGTGTCTGAACTTATAATCTTACGCCCGTATTAACAAACATTAGTATGAGGTCTCCAAGTGCGCGTGGATGCAATCATAGAGCTCCATAACGCTGTGCGTTCGATTTGCTGCTTCACTTAAGCAAGCATCGTTTGTGAAAACGGGTATTAGAGTGAGAATGTATAGCTGTTAACAGTGTCTTAATTTATTTAAAACTAGCTGACCCGGCGAACTTTGTTCCGCCTTAATGGCAATAAATAACGGGATAAAAAGTATCCTATGTCCTTTTCCTGGCTCTAAACTACCTCCCTGACAATTTTCAGCTAAATCAGTTGAGCCGTTCTTGAGTTATAAGTGGAGTAACTAACACGACTTTCTTTTATATAATAGATAACTAGCTGACCCGGCGAACTTTGTTCCGCCTTTTTAATATAATAAGCAGACTTTTTTTTTAATTTCGAACGGGATAAAAAGTATCCTATGTCCTTCTCCTGGCTCTAAACTACCTCCCTGACAATTTTCAGCTAAATCGGTTCAGACGTTCTTGAGTTATAAGTGGAGTAACTAACACGACTTTCTTTTATATATATAGATTAGAGTGAGAATGTATTTATATTATAGTTCCAACTAGCTTTCCGCCCGCGGCTTCGCCTGTCGGAATTTTGTCTGTCACAGAAAACCTTTATCGCGCGCGTCCCTGTTTCAAAAACTGGGATAAAAACTATCCTATGTCCTTTCCCGGGACTCAAACTCAAACGTAGAGAAGTATATATAGATCGATCAGCAAAGGCAAGGAATCACAGGAAGTGTTGCAAGCGCGTGCGCATATCATGAACTGCAGCGGTGTGTGTGCGGTCAACGCCTTGTAGTTTCAGCGATTTTTACTTCATGACTTCGTGCAATTGCCAAGCCAATGTCAAGTTTTTAAAACATCATTTCGTTCGTTTCTTTCAGCCAAATGATGTCCGCTGCTGGACAAAGGCCTCAAGCATTATATTTACGTAATTATAAATTAAAAAAAAAATAATTCGTCTTCATGATTCAGTTTTCTCAATCTTAGTTATAATAAAATAGTAAGACACGGGCCTTAACGCGACGTTTATTAATGAGTTACATTATGATTAATTGAAATGGAACGCGAAAGTTTAAAATCTTAGTTATAATAACTGAAACTATTATTTATTTACCACCCCGCTATCACAATGTCAAATAAACATAAAACAAAACTCCATAAAGATAAAAGTCAGTTCAAAGTCAAGCTATAATTAGTATGAAATCTAAAATCCATCCATCCATTTCACGCGGACTTCTTGAGAAAATTTGAAGTAATATTTTACTCATATCTATTAAAGAAGTAGGTAAATCTTAAACGACAACTTATAATGTTATTTCTGAAGTCTAAAATCGATATTGCAAGGTGATTGAGTCAAAAATCGCTGACTCTCTCAACTTACGAAGAATTGCACGCGCAACATTTTGCAACTTAAAAAACTATGAAGCATGCGTATGCGCCGGATCACGTTACTTGGTCAGTTGGTGCTGTTAGATGTTTTAGTATCAATTTATTTATTTTATTTATTTATTTTATTACGTATACAAAACAGGACAATGTCCTAAGCAATACAATGACAATATGAAATAAAAAGCATTATAATGTTACAGTCAGTTAACATTCTCCAAAAGGATGCCAATTGTTGACTTTTTGAATCGAGGTAAATTATCATTAAATATATCTATTTTATTGTGATTAGAAAGGTTGGGGCAGGAAAGTTCTCGAGTGGCGACCACGGGCTGGAAGACGTAGCGTGGGCAGGCCTCCTACTAGGTGGACCGACGATCTGATAAAGGTCGCGGGAAGAGCCTGGTTGCGGGCAGCGCAGGACCGTTCATTGTGGAAAACCTTGGGGGAGGCCTTTGTCCAGCAGTGGACGTCATTTGGCTGAAACGATTGTGATTAGAAACTGTGATTTCGTTGTACAGGCGACACATTCTTACAATATCAATTTTAATGTAGTTTTAATATGAGCATTTAGAGGTAGGTAATTACACTTTATGGCATTTCATATTAATTTAGCTTTTACTCACAGCTTCACCCGAGTGAAATTGAGTTGGACATTGAAAAAAGTATGTCACATACTTGACATTTAGGCTGGGTTGCACCATCTTACTTTAACTTTGACAAACGTCAAAAAAATCCGTCAAAATTCATGCAAAAAGCACCGGTTAAAGTTATTGTTACGGTTAAAATAAGGTGGTGCAAATCAGCCTTATTGTTGCTATTTGGCCATTCTTAAATATAATAACTCAAAGGTGACTGACTGACTGACTGACATAGTGATCTATCAACGCACAGCCCAAGACACTAAACGGATCGGGCTGTTTGGCATGCAGGTAGATGTTATGACGTAGGCATCCGCTAAGAAATGATTTTACGAAACCATGGACCTATAAAAAAAGGCGGACGGAACTCGGGCTACAACAAAACTGTGACGCAAAATTTTGGCGTTTGTCTATTGTGTGAGTGAATTTAGGGATGCCATGTTAGCCAAAACATTTTACCCATTTATTTTAAGAAAATCATAGATCGGCAGATGTTACTTGGAAATGTAGACAGAATTATTCCGTGCCATTTTAAAAGGATGAAAGGTGTATGCGTTGAGGTAGGCGCGAAATTTTCAATGTTCAAATTTTCTTACATTGTTTGCAAGTCAGTGTGTCAGGGTATGTACATAATGTGGATCAAAAATGATTCACGCAGTTACAAATTACGAATCTTGTGTACATTATAATCATAATCTTATGCATCATCAATATATTATTATTATCTCTGATAGATTTTTTTTAACATACAACCTGACACTGACTTGCAATCAATGTAAGAAAATTTGAATTTCGCAGTTCCACATTTTTGGGAAGGATCAAATTTGCCCATGAAAATATATCCCATTAAAACACAATTATTATGATAAATTATTTTATTTCCATAGGGGTAATTTTCCCACGTAAATAACTGAGAACACTGGTCTTTGACGTATTATTTTTTCGAGTGAATGACGTTTGATTTCAATTAATTTCAATATTTTAATGTCGGGAAATAAGTGATTGGATTATTATTTTGCCTGTGAAATGTGATTCCTTAATTTTTGTTTGTTCGAACAGAACGGTTTTTACACAATTTCATCACACAAGACATGTCGAATTCGTGTTGTTTTTTCGCTGCTTAAATGTGTCAACTGTGTGAAGTTTGCACTCGAAGTGGTGTAACAGGGTGTGAATGTGTGCGTGCCGGCTTGTACGTACAGGCAAGCTGGTGTATCCTAATGTCACAGTATTTTGTTGATGAGAATCCGTCCGACTTTTTTTATAGGTCCATGTACGAAACTTCACCCCTAAGGGGGTAAAACGGGATCCACGCGTACGAAGTCGCGGGCGGCCGCTAGTTAGTTTAATGACTGAAGCGCAACTGGAGCTGAAACGCGAATGAATTAGAGACATTTCAAATTACCGCAATCGGGGCCCTGAAAGGAAGGGCTACGACCAGTGCCCTTCATATCAAAGGTCACCAACGAAGTTCAATGGCGCCCATATCTGTGCCCCATATCTCTTCCGTCACAAATTTTCAATGATTTGTCACATTTTTGTCTTATCTAAGTTCACCGACATTTGTTGTTGTTTCAACTCGCCCTTCGATTAGAGTTAAGTACGCAAATTCAATAGGATGTACTTATCTATACTTCTATACTAATATCTATACTTATAATAAATCTGTAGAGAGGTCAATTCTGTACATGAAATATATTTTCAAAATAACTATCAGGGGGTGATTAGTGATCGATACTGATACCAAAAATGCAATCAGTAAAATTTTTGTCTGTCTGTCTGTCTGTCTGTCTGTCTGTCTGTCTGTATGTTCCTTATAGAAACAAAAACTGCTCGACGGATTTTGACGAAACTTGGTACAATTATTCTTCGTACTCCTGGGCAGGTTATAGGATACTTAGGAATTCCCACGGGCACGGGAATTAGCGGGAAAATCTTTTTGTATGAAAAATCTAAACTGCTTAAGTTAGACGCTTGAAATTTGGCATGCAGGTACCTTAGTAAACTCAAAGCTTAGTTACAACAAGATATTGCAGAATTCCCACGGGAACGGGAGTTGGCGGAAAAAAACATTTGTATGAAAAATCTAAACCGCTTAAGTTAGACGCTTGAAATTTGGCATGCAGGTAGGCCTTAGTAAACTCAAAGCTTAGTTACAACAGGATATTGCAAAATTCCCACGGGAACGGGAGTTAGCGGGAAAAAACATTTGTATGAAAAAATCTAAACCGCGTAAGATAGATGAAGGAGGTAGAACGGGATCCACGCGTACGAAGTCGCGGGCGGCCGCTAGTTATAAATACGAAAGTAACTCTGTCCGTCTGTCTCGCTTTCACGCCTAAACCACTGAACCGATTTTGATGAAATTTGGCATAAAGATAGTTTGAGTCCTGGGAAAGGACACAGGATAGTTTTTATCCCGGTTTTTGGAACAGGGACGCCGCGATAAAGTTTTTCTGTGATAGACAAAATTCGACGCGGGCGAAGCCGCGGGCGGAAAGCTAGTCTATAATATGTATACTACCGGTCCGACCCGACTTCGCACGGTAGCAATGGAATTTGTCGGCTTTTCTCTTCTATAATTTTTCATTTGCATGTTTTATCTATATCTACAAAACCGAAAGGTTTTGATTGACTGACTCACTCAGAAACTACAAGTGCTAGGAGTCTCAAATTTTGCATGGGGGTTCCTTTTAGAACGTAAGTGCTCACTAAGACGGGATTTTGCAAAATTCAGCTCCTAAATGGGTAAAACGGGACCCTCGCTTAGGAAATCGCGGGCGGCCGCTAATACAATATAAGCCTTCCTCTTGAATCACTCTATCTATTAAAACTGCATCAAAATCCGTTGCGTAGTTTTAAAGATCTAAGCATACATTAGGGACGACAGACAGGAAAGCGTCTTTGTTTTATAATAGGTATGTACTCGTAGTGATAAAAGTTAAATACCACTTACAGATTTATCACGAAATCTCAGAATCTATACTAAAAACTTCATATTTAGCAGTTTCAATCATTATAGGGTTGACACATCAGCTAAGAACGTATTTACGTAACTTCACTAAGAGGGTAAAACGGGGATTGTAAGTATGTTTGAAAGCTATTTACGTGGGCAAAGCCGTGGACGAAAGCTAGTGATTTTTTACCCAACTAATAACAGTGTTATACTCGTACATAGGCCCAATATACTGAACTGTCCTAACTGTGACATTGACAGCGGGGCGCCACCGTCAATACCGGATCGCTGGTTCCGATTTTTGTCATGTTGAAAACTATATAGGTATGTAGTAGAACGATGGCGGCTCCCCTTTGTCAATGAGTTTGGTGGGACAGTTCAGTTTGAGTCATCTATAGGTCGTTTGGGTTCGACTTGTTGTAGAGGTGTTATAAATATAAAAGTTTCCATGCCTTTGAATAATTATTATAAAATAATAATGACCTCTCTCATGTCGGAAGAAAACAACAATAATGGTATTAATCATGGAATTTTCTACATAAAATGCACTGAATACGCTTGTCGCTTACTTACGTCAAAAGTATAATCAATTACTTGTCAACTTTATTATAATAATAGATTTTGAACTCGGGTTACGTGCTACAATAATACCTAGTCGCAAAAAATATTCTTGTATGTTCTGACGCTGTTTACATAATAGATAAGTGGTAGGTATTCTAATCTCTACTAATATATTAAATGCGAAAGTAACTCTGTCTGTCTGTCTGTGTCGTTTTCACGCCTAAACCACTGAACCGATTTTGATGAAATTTGGCATAGATATAGTTTAAGTCTTGGGAAAGGACATAGGAGTTTTTATCCCAGTTGTTTTTGTATGGAGTTTGACAGACTTGACGTTTGCTAAAGTTAAAGTAAGATGGTGCAATCCAGACATAAAATACTGAAACGGGCCAAAGCTGAAAACAAAACTTATTTTTTGATAGTAGTTTTACATGATAACCAGTGTCAAAGTTAATCAATATTTATTTTTTTCGGGACTATTCCTACCTTTCGTTAGAACCACTGCAACTCCTGTGTAGCCAGGATCTACAGCTCGACCGCCAATAAAAACCCAACCAATGAAGGTCAAGTTTGTCCCAGGGGAAAGTTAAACTGTCATTGGACCCGCAACGAAATTAATCAGAAGAAGATAGGAGTTCGAAATTAAGGTTCGACTTCCCAATAAAATTAATTATCAAATCTTTATGTTTAACTAAGTAATTATATGTACCTACATACATTATTACCTACTTTACTTAGTCAGCACTTTTTAAATAGATACCTAAGATACAGGCAATTTTTGCTTAGTTTAGGTATCAATAATTACTTTCGCACACTAACCTTAATTTTATTGAAACCGAACTTGTACGTGTTTAGGCTAAGTTTTTATACAGTAATAAATTGATTCTTATTATGTAAGATAATATTAAATTAATGATAGATGATATCTCTCCCCGCTTGAAGCTTAAGGGAAGTTTGTTTCATGAAGTTAATGTCGCACTTTCCTAAAACCTCACGCGGATTTCTTGAGAGAATTTAAAGGAATATTATTTCACTCCTTACTTACTACCTATTATTGAAGTAGGTAAGTCAAGTTTATAACTTATAAACTTATTTTTGCTTCGAAACTTACGTCAAAACGAACAACATATTATAATTTTGACCTCTGGTATAATTACAATTTTGGGAAGTTTTGGAAGATACGAGTATATTTATGTCTTAGTCGTAAACAATATTTACTGATATTCACCACAATAACAACATAATACACTCTTTTTAGGGTTCCGTAGCCAAATGGCAAAAAACGGAACCCTTATTTTATTTATTCACAACGCGGAAGCTCTTGGCCTGTATCTCACCTGATGGTGAGTGATGATCAGGCCGAAGGTGGAAGCGAGCTTCACCCGGAATCCTCAACCACGGAACTGGCTATCTTACAATGCTGTTAACATTGTTGTTATGGCGACAGACTTAGGTAAGATGGTGGTAGCTAGCCAGGCGGACTTAGAACAAGCCCTACCACCAACCAAACCGAACAGAAAAATCTGCCCCCACGGGAAATCGAACCCGGGACCTCTGCGTCTGAAGCAGGTGGTCTTACCACTAGACCACATAGGCAGTTAAACTCAGTGGCATGAAAATTAGAAGAAAAAGATATTTTAATACGTTTACTCTTAACACACTCTGACAAATAACTTTGTGGGTATCTCCTATAGTGGGTAGTAGGCTATTATACCGACTCAATCTTTATATAATAAATAATAATAATAAATAATAAATATCCTTGGACATTTTACACTGCGCCTCTAGTCCCAAACTAAGCAAAGCTTGTACTATGGGTACTAGACGACGGGATAAACATACTTAAATACTTTTTTTTTGTAAATACATACATATTATACATAGGAAACACCCAGACCCGTCACAGAAATTAAAATTCATCATTTCAATTTCATTCTGAACCACTACACCAAACGGCCGACAGCTTATATGCTTCTACATACTGTAATTATAATACATAAGACAGTTGTAATACGGTTGAATATGCATCAAAAATGTATACTCTGATATGCCTGTACCATAAGAGGTGTAAAACGTTAGGCTTGCGACACGATGCGGGGTCGTTGCGTCACCGCGACGTAACCGATGGCTGAGTCGCATCTGTGTACATATGTTAACAGTCTTTTTGAGATCTATCTAGTTGTAAGTTGTAACTACAGGTCATAACCCTGTCAGACATAATAAGCTATAGGATCTGACATCATCATCATCATTTCAGCCACAGGACGTCCACTGCTGAACATAGGCCTCCCCTCCATAATGATCGGTTGATAGCGACCTGCATCCAGCGCCTTCTGCTACCTTTATGAGGTCGTCGGTCCACCTTGTGGGCTTATTCGTTGTCCCTTAGTCGCCTCTTACACACTCCGGGCGTGGTTCTATTCTACTCTAACGGAAACAAGGCACAATTGCAATGCATAAATAATAATCGCATGTAATTCTGTATTGTTTACGATTAATTTCCTATTATTTCTAATTATGATTGATTTATTATCTGATCTTAAGACCCTTGTACACTGTAAACCAGAGGTATCGATATTGCAACATGTTTGTACCTACTCCTCAATAATTACTAGATAATGTTTGTACTCATTTACAATACAATGTTTAGCTACAACTGATAATGTTCCTAATGATATAAGGCAGTGTACTGTATACTTTTTACTGAAATAAAATATTTTTATTCTTATTCTTATTCTGTACAGTTAGCGTGATTGCAAGAATATACATATTCTTCAGAATAAACTGTTTAAATTGGCCTACTTCCTAGTTGACTAATAGACAACATTCGCCCGTATTCACAAACATTACTATGAGGTCTCACAGTGCGCGTGGACGCACAGGGTGACACACTAACCAATCACAGGGCTCTATTCATTGCGTTCGTTTGCTGCTTTACTTAAGCAAGCATCGTTTGTGAACAATGGTGATTGTAATCAGACCAAAAGGTTTGTTGTTGCAGATGATTTCCTGATATAGATACTATAGGTCTTATTATTATTATGTTGGTACGCTTTGGAGCTCACGGGTCAAAAGTGGCCCGGTCCTTTATAAGGCTTGCATGGGGATACAGATCCAACACGTAGAGGCCGTTTTAAGCGCAAAATAATCGACAAAAGTGAAAGTGGTGCACATGCTGGATATAGTCCCTGACTATATCATGGGATGTAGCCAGAGACCATCCCCAGCCTGTGCACAGGAGCTATTGCAGTTATTGGAGAATGGACTAGGGTTATGGATGAAGGATGGATGGACTGGTTACTGGGCTATGGATGGAGACTACGGGACTAGGGTTGCCAGGCTTTAGCCGGACATGTTTGGCTTTTTAGGGACTTGTCCGGTTAAAAATTGCCTTGTCCGGCCTGTCCAGCTTTTGTTAGGCTTTTTATTTGGTCGGCCGGTTTGGTTTGGTTTTGTCGGCCGTTTGGTGTAGTGGTTCTAAAACGGACTACTATGCCGAGAGGTCCCGGGTTCGATTCCCGGCCGGGCAGAAATTGAAATGATGAATTTTAATTTCTGTGACGGGTCTGGGTGTTACTATGTATAATATGTATGTATTTAAAAAGTATATATGTAGTATATTATCCGTTAAGCTAGCACCCATAACACAAGCATATTAATTGCTTACTTTGGGGCTAGATAGCGCTGTGTGAAATTGTCGAAAGATAAAGATAAAGATAAAGAAAGATAAAGAAAGATATTTGGTTGCCGCGCCAGGCGAAAGTCGAGCCACAGAATCATGTGAAGCGCAAGCATCAGGATGTTGGTTAGCAACCGATGATGATAGTACTCACTCATGAGCTGACACTAATTGCACCCCCCCTCCCCCCCGTCACATGTCCGGATTTAGGGTAAAATGTCCGGCCAAATGAAGCACAAAGTCCGGCTTTTGTGATTTTGGACCTGGCAACCCTATACGGGTCACCTGCCTGGTTCATAGTCTATTATTAAAAGGTAGGCTTAACTCAGTGAATGCCTGAGGTATGGGAGCGGCACGGTAGGGTATCTTTGGGATGTCAAACGTCAGCGAGACTTCAGATGTGCTTCAGATTTGTATGCTGTCACGTCATAATATGTCAATGTCACTCCTCCCATGCCGCGCTAGATCTACAGGGTGGAAACGATAAGTGATCTCACTCGATTATTTCTAAACTATACAAGATATCAAAAAACTAGTTACTGATCCTGAAAATGCTTCATGAGCTCTATCAAACGGTATTTAGGTTACAGAATTAACTGGTTCTATCCGAAAATTCAATGTTTCCAGCTTCCATACATATTATTTTAAAAACTACACATGATATCGTAAAACTGATAACTGATTCTAAAAGTGCTTCACAAGCTCTATCCAATGGTATCAATAATAGGTTACAGAATAAACTGGATCTAACCAAAAATTCAATGTTTCCTTCTTCCATACATTTAGTACTACCACAGTCATGACACTCATCTCTTGACAATATTATAGCAAGTAAAGCCTAAAACCAATGTTTTCCATGAATATTTTTAAATAAGAATACAATTTACGAGTTTATTTTAAGAGTTTATTATTCAATAAAAAAAAATACACTTCTAATATTGTGTGTCTGGCATACATTTAGTATGGAAGTTGGAAACATTGAATTTTCAGATAGATCCAGTTTATTCTGTAACCTATTATTAGTACCGTTTGAAAGAGCTCATGAAGCACTTTCAGGATCAGTAACCAGTTTTTCAATATCTTGTATAGTTTAGAAATAATCGTGTGAGATCACTTAACGTTTCCACCCTGTATAACTACTGTAATTAAGCACCTATTTACTAAAAGAAGATTCCGAATATTTTGCTGTATAGTGAGCTACGTATGTTCTTCTGATTAATATCGTTGCGGGTCCAATGACAGTTTAACTTTCCCCCGGGACAAACTTGGCCTTCACTGGTTGGGTTGTTGGCGGTCAAGCTGTAGATCCTGGCTGCACAGGAGTTGCAGTGGGAACGAGAGGTGGGATTAGTCCCATGTATAGTATAGTGTGCAAGAGTACTAACATTGCCGATTTGATCTCAATTGTCTAAGAAGGCCACACATAATTCTCTGCATCTATTAGTCAGTAATACATCAATATTAATTTATAGCGAAACGCGAGTTATTACGATTCAATTCTCAGGTATAAACGTATGTAGATTTTATTGTGATTGTTTAAAGATATTGTAAATGCTTATGGTAGAATTAAGTTGTTATTCACATGCATATACTTGTAGTACAGTCATACTTATGTGAATAAATGCAAAGTAAATCTGTTTTATACACCTAAATATTAGGTACCTAAATACTTTTGAATAAAAATCAAATGACGTCCTTTGTGAGACAAACGCTTCCCAAGTTTTTAGGAAATATGCTAACCGTATCCAGGTGCTTGATATTTAGGTAGGTAGGGCATCAGTACGACCTCCGCTACTAGTCCCGTGGATGTCGTACGAGGCGACTAAGGGACAAACATGCGAACATCAGGCCTCCCCAACCCGTCTAGCAAGCGTGGGGAGTGTAGAACAAATCCTCCATTTGACTCTGAGATAAATAAAAGATACACGCAGCGTGCCACGTCCACCCACAAGGTGGAACGATGACCTCATAAAGGTAGCAGAAAGGCGCTGGATGTAGGCCGCTACCAGCCGGTTGATGTATAACGGGAGTGTGTTTTTGTAATGTCAAACGTCAGCGAGACTTCTGATTTTTTTACTCTGTCACGTCATGTCAATGTCACCCCTCCCTAGCCGCTCTCATACCTCAGTCACTGGCTCAGTTAAGCGATATACCTGTAAATTTTACATGACATGTAAAGCCTGGTCCGTGAGCACGTAGAATTTTGTCCAATGACCCCTAGCTACCCATCCTTATCGCTCGCGCGTAATTATATTGCTGTCGCGACTGTGCGACTGGCACCTGCAGTGAGTGTGCGAGCATTATGTGCGAGCGACAAGGATGGGCAGCTTGGGGTCATTGGACGGGATTCTACGTGCTCACGGACCAGGCTTTAGTAGATGCTATTTTGAAAAAAAAAATGTATGTCTGATGTGTTGTTAACTATATAAAACAGACCTTGCAGTTTCTCTGTTACTTTTTATATAGGGGTGTCCCAAAAAGAGCGTGTTAAACTTTTGGAGATGATAGACTAATGGATGACCATCTATTACCAAAAAAATACTTTGCCAAACGTATCGATTTTTTCTTATTCTTCGTCTTATTTGTCTTAAAAAATATCTGCTCATTTGTAACACAGCAAAAAGAGAAGAAAATTGGAAAAAAAATGGGAATTAAAAAAAACATGATAGAAAATCGTGTATCGTACTTACTTTACTGAAGTTTTTTATGTATACATTTATCATTTCCTTAAGTTTATGCACGCGCTTTTTGGGACACTCTGTATATGGACTGTCCAAAATTATTGGGACATACTCGTATTTCACTACAGAATATAATTGTTTTGATTAAAACCAGTTTCCTTTGGAGCTAAAAATAACCTGCGCTTAAACACTTACGACATAATAATATTTCTTAACCTTCACCAAAACGAAATAATTACGATATTGCTTGAACTCTTGTCAATATGCAGCTAAATATTAAATCCCATCAAAAACAATACTTGTCAAAAAAACCAAGTCTCGCAACTCAGTTGTTCTACGGTAAAAAGTTGTGAGATCCATGTAATACCAAGTCCAGGCCAGGAAATCTTTAACGTTTTACATAAATTATTGACTTGGCTATCGCACTAAATAATTTAATTTACACGTGTTTTCATGCGATGGCCAAGTCAATATATTTATTGACTTGGTCATCGCATGAAAACACGTGTAGATAAATTAAATACCAAGTCCAGGCCCATCCTAGCATTACATGGATCTCACAACTTTTTACCGTAGAACAACTGAGTTGCGAGACTTGGTTTTTTTGACAAGTATTGTTTTTGATGGGATCTCATTTCTTTTTGTATTTTGTAGACAGCAGTTATGTATCTAGAAAACTGGACCAAAATTGAAAAATTTTACTCAACTTGGCGGGGACACTACCGTGCGCCTTTATATTTATATGGTATTACAAAGTTATTTAAGTAAGTAGTTAAATATTTATAAAACTGGACCGACATTGAAAAAAATTGCTAGACTTAGCGGTTGCACTACCGTGCCCCCAAATATTTTAGTTTTTCCTTGATTCATACACCAAACACTACTTATATTCCAAATTTGAAGCTTCTAGGTCTGCTAGAAGTGCCTTAGAATTTTGATGATCGGTGAGTCAGTCAGTCAGTGAGTGACAAAATTAAGAAACTTTGACCCGTTATAATTCTTAAACTACTGGTTCAAATTGAATGAAATTTTAAATATACCGTGTCTTTACAATGCCTGCATAGCTAATGAAAATTCAGCCTTCTAATTTTATCCACAACGAAGTTACAGGCGGTCGAAAATGGCCTGAATTGCTTCGAGAAAAGGATGGTACGGCCGTGCCGCTTTTTTGCTCGACTTGGTGGGGGCACTGCCGTGCCCCCAGATTCTCGAGAGAGAGCTCTTTAGAGAGTCTAGTGGCTTGTACTGTTAGGCTTAGTGGACTGCTGATGATGTTGATGATGATGCATACACGGTCTTCATACCAAAATTAAATAACTAGATTTACGATTAATTGGATTAATTATAATTGACAATGTAAGTGCTTTGGATCACTCTGTTAGCCTTCAGCGGGATTCGAACGCGAGACCGGTGTTTTCAATGTTAATTTAATAGTTTAAAAGGTCATTTTCTCGACACATTCACATCTTAAATGTAAGATAAAAAAAATGGCTACCAAATTTAGTTCTAGCTCGTTGATGTCTTTTGTATGGAACCTTTCGAGAAGCAAATTTTTTTCTTCTATGATTAGTGATTAAATTTTTAGCTTGATTTTCAGTAGAATTTTTATCTCTTAGTTAATATTTAGTCAATTATAAATACATGCTATATGTATTAATGTACGTTACGTGACTCTTTCGTCAGACGAACTGGGTCGTCGAGCGCTCGAAATTCTTGTATTAATGTGGAAATAGGATGAATTATGTGATTGAAGTAAGGCTTTGGTTACACAGTTGTACAGTAGTAAGCACCCAGTAACTTCTATATAATTTTCTAGCACCATTTTCCAATATGGCGGCCCAAAGTTAAAATTCTGAAAGCATGAAATTATATTACCAATTTGGCTTCCAAATGGCTGGGCTAATAATTTCAATAGAAGTACATTTGGCCCGATTTGACCTGGTATAACTGGCACATTGACGGTTTCAGTATGGGAAATATGTCATGACAAGTTTATTCTGAGACTAGCGGCCGCCCGCGACTTCGTGCGCGTGGATCCCGTTTTACCTCCTTCATCTATCTTACGCGGTTTAGATTTTTTCATACAAATGTTTTTTCCCGCTAACTCCCGTTCCCGTGGGAATTTTGCAATATCTTGTTGTAACTAAGCTTTAAGTTTACTAAGGTACCTGCTTGCCAAATTTCAAGCGTCTAACTTAAGCGGTTTAGATTTTTCATACAAAAGGATTTTCCCGCTAATTCCTGTTCCCCTGGGAATTACTAAGTATACTATAACCTGCCCAGGAGTATGAAGAATAATTGTACCAAGTTTCGTTAAAATCCGTCGAGTAGTTTTTGTTTCTATAAGGAACATACAGACAGACAGACAGACAAAAATTTTACTGATTGCATTTTTGGCATCAGTATCGATCACTAATCACCCCCTGATAGTTATTTTGAAAGTATATTTCATGTACAGAATTGACCTCTCTACAGATTTATTATAAGTAGGTACCTATAGATTAATATTTACTCTTGTTTGGTCGAATCCACCCTTAATCGAGAAGCGACATGGGCACAAGCCAGAAAAAAGAAAAAATTACGCGGTGTATTAACAGAATATCAATCTTTATTTTTTGTAGCAAATATCACCTACTAGCTTTCCGCCCGCGGCTTCGCCCGCGTGGAATTTTGTCTGTCACAGAAAAACTTTATCGCGCGCGTCCCTGTTTCAAAAACCGGGATAAAAACTATCCTATGTTCTTTCCCGGGACTCAAACTATCTCTATGCCAAATTTCATCAAAATCGGTTGCGAGGTTTAAGCGGGAAAGCGTAACAGACAGACAGACAGACAGAGTTACTTTCGCATTTATAATATTAGTTGGGATAACAGATACACAGATACTACAGCTTCATTAGATACCGCAGTGTTAAAGTTGATGTGATATCGACTGTACTTTTAAATTGAAATCCGTACTTCACGTATCTATTCACTATTTATTTAACATACAACTTACACACACTAAAATCGTCTCCGCTCTACATTTGTTTCCATATTTCTTTCTTTTAAATGTACAGAATTCACAAACCTAATTTATTTATAACTAGCTTTCCGCCCGCGGCTTCGCCCTCGTGGATTTTTTCGGTTTTTTATATAACCTATGACACTCAGCAATAATGTGGCTTTCTATTGGTGAAAGAATTTTTAAAATCGGTTCAGTAGATCCCGAGATTACCCCTTACAATTTAACAAATATACAAACACACAAAACTTTACCTCTTTATAATATTAGTATAGACAAACCCAAGAAAAAACTGCGTTACATAACACAGTTCTAAATATCAAACTGGTATTTCCATTAACTTTACTTTAATACGGAACCTCACGCAATAAGAACATAAGAATTAAACTTGACATAATGGCCTAGATATGGCCATGGTCATGACCACAGAAAAGAAAGTTTTCGAATGCTCACCATATACATGTAGACACTCGCCTTTCTACAGTTGGTTAGTGGGGAAAAAGCTTTTGAGTTGACTATATTTGGCCATAAAAACATCTAGCTATAGATCTAGAAATTAACTCAGCCATGCCTGGGGTAAAGAGCGATACAGGAGGGTATTTTTGAGACGGGACTATTCCCACCTCTCGTTCCCACCGCTGCAACCCCTGTGTAGCCAGGATCTACAGCTTGACCGCCAATAACCCAACCAGCGAAGGTCAAGTTTGTCCCGGGGGAAAGTTAAACTGTCATTGGACCCGCAACGAAATTAATCAGAAGAACATAGGAGTTCGAAGTTAAGGTTCGACTTTCTTCCAGTGCAAAGCGAATGGCAGGAGACAAAACAAACCTTTTAAGTAAAGTTTAAGTAACCTTTAAGAAAAGAGTGTTTTGAGACGTCAAACGAAACAAACTTCAGATATATTTCATACTAGCTTTCCGCCCGCGGCTTCGCCCACGTGGAATTTTGTCTGTCACAGAAAAACTTTATCGCGCGATCCTTGTTTCAAAAACCTATATTCTTTCCCGGGACTCAAACTATCTCTATGCCAAAGTTCATCAAAATCGGTAGAGTGGTTTAGGCGTGAAAGCAAGACAGACAGACAGACAGTTACTTTTTCATTACAATACTAGCAGCCGCCCGCGACTTCGTACGCGTGGATCCCGTTTTACCCGTCTTCATCTATCTTACGCGGTTTAGATTTTTTCATACAAATATTTTTTCCCGCTAACTCCCGTTCCCGTAGGAATTTTGCAATATCCTGTTGTAACTAAGCTTTAAGTTTACTAAGGTACATGCATGCCAAATTTCAAGCGTCTAACTTAAGCGGTTTAGATTTTTCATACAAAAGGATTTTCCCGCTAATTCCCGTTCCCGTGGAAATTTCAGGAATTCCTTTCTTAGTGCACCTCTACGGTACCTAAGCTACGTCCCTTCCAAATTTCAAGTGCCTACGTTTAGCCGTTTAGGCTGTGCGTTAATATGTCAGTCAGTCAGTCAGTTTCTCCTATTTTAGATTAAGTATCTATAGATGTTTTTGAGACATCAAACGTCAGCGAGACTTCAGATTTCTTTCAGATTTGTATGCTCTGTCACATCATAATATTCATCGTCACCCCATCCTGTGCTGCTCCCATACCTGAGGCACTGACTGAGTTAAAATAAAATAAAATTCATTTATTTTAAATGAAAATAAAATTCATTTATTTCAGGCTAGGGCCCTTATAATTCCAATAATAATTACATTAAATAAATTAAATCTGTATTGCACCATGTTCCTGTGCAAATAAATGAATTTGAAATAATTAAAATAAAAAAATATGAGACAAATAAATTACATTAAAAATAAATTAAATTAAAAATCCAAGCAATCAATATCAAATTAAATTAATTTTTTTTAGAAATATCAGATTAGATTAAATTAAAATTAAATCAAATTAGTAATTAAAAAACAAAACAAAATTACAATATAACATTCAATTCAAATACCTGCCTTAACCACTAGACCTATAGCTAGACGTTTTTATAGCCAAATCTAGGCAACTAGAGTGTAGACTTTTCATTGATAGCATGCCATCAGAAACACATGAGTCATGTATCTTATTAATATTATAAATGCGAAAGTTTGGATGTCTGGATGTTTGTTACTCTTTCACGCAAAAACTACAGAACGGATTTTGATAAAACTTTACAGTATTATTGTTTATAACCCATAATAACATATAGATAGGCTAAAATTTGTGACGATCTGTGACAAACTAAATTTCACGCGGGTGAAGCCGCGGGAAAAAGCTAGTGCCATCATAAACACATGAGTCATGTATAGAAAATAAAACTTTTTAGAGTGACCTACTGTATATTTAAATAACTTTTATCAAAATTGTATAAGGTTGGTATTTGAACTGTGTTCGGTATAATATTAAATGCCAAAACTGGTTGCAATTTGGGTTAATCGACTTTTATATTGCTCAACTAGTATTGTAGTACAAAATGGTTTTACCAGAAAACAGTGGATTGAAATCTAAATATATAATTACTCAAAGGTGACTGACTGACTGACATAGTGATCTATTAACGCACAGCCCCAACCACTGGACAGATCGGGCTGAAATGGCATGCAGGTAGATGTTATGACGTAGGCATCCGCTAAGAAAGGATTTTACGAAACTCCACCCCTAAGGGTAAAACGGGATCCACGCGTACGAAGTCGCGGGCGGCCGCTAGTTAAATACAATCTACTAGCCTTTGCCCGCGGCTTCGCCCGCGTGAAATTTTATCTGTGACAGAAAAGCTCCATCACGCGCGTCTTTGTTTCAAAAACCGGGGTAAAAACTATTCTATGTCCTTTCCCGGGACTCAAACTATCTCTATGCCAAATTTCAACAAAATCAGTTCAGCAGTGAAAGCGTGACAGACAGAGTTACTTTCGCATTTATAATATTAGTAGGGAAGTATGTAGTTACTATTAGGGATTTGATTCTGACCAAAATTTGGCACTAATGAACGTAAAATAATTTTAAAATGTAGTCCCTTAAGACTCTGTCTGTAGGTGTCTCTTCACTGTTTGGGGCCTACGAAAGCGCTTCAAGACAAAAAATGGCAAATGCTGAGAGTTAAGAGCCATTTCACAAAAAAGTTCCGCGCGAATTTAGGTAAAAGCTGTCAACGCAACGTCAAAAGAGTAAAAAGAACGCTGAAATGGACAAAAAAATCTTGAGCCGTGACCGTATTAAGACTTGATTTAAGTTATTAATTTTAAGGTAGAATGAGGTATTCAAACTTGATTAATTAATTTAAATTTTTAATAGAGTTTATTAAGTCTTTTATATTTCGATTCATAATGAAACACGAATAGGTATAATATGTAAAATATATATTAAGTACAAAATAAAGACAGTCACATAGTGAAAAAAAAATCTGCCCCCTTACAGCTCCATCATCGGACCCTGGATACGAAATATTCGTCAAGGCGAATCACACAAGCCCCACCGCTTTACGACACGAACGCACGTAAACGTCACGGCGGGAAAAATGACACAGGTCCTGCCTTGACGGGCGCTCGCGCCATACTAATCGATGTCGGCTTGCGCATTGTAATTTATACTGATATTCACATCAATATTTTGACAAAGTGGTTACTAATATTTAAACAATAACTGTAGAAATTAATTCTACAATGAATATTCTTTATTTTGGGATACTTTTATTGCAGTTTATGCTGTGTTGTTAAACCAAAAACCACGATCAAAATGTGACGTTAATCTTCAAATTTGCCAAATTATTTTTAGATTTTACTCAGTAATGGTAATGAAATTCAAGAATCTATTTCATTAATGAACTACAAGAATATATGTCCGATGATTACTATATATTTTTAAGCTTATTATATGAGCATAAATAATAGATACAGGACTTTGAAAATGAGTCTGCGGCAATTTTTTCGTAAAATGGTTGTGGGAGATGGGGCACTGTGAATTAAGCAAAAGAGTTTTAGTAAATCCGTTTCATTAATGATCAACAACAATGATTGACCTATCTTTCGCAGTTATTAAATAATCTCTGGATGTTGCTTAAGATAGTAATTCATGCTTCCAAAATCTTAGAAATTCGCACGAAAATGTAAAATGGCTCTTAAAGGCCTGAAAAAATAATGAGTAAAAGAGGACCTCCCTGACTCTTCCCGTGGATGTCGTAAGAGGCGACTAAGGGACACACATGCGAGCATCAGGCCTCCCCAACCCGTCTGGCCAGCGTGGGGAGTGTAGGACAAATGCTCTTGCCTCTGGTCAATTAGAGACGTGCTCCTGCAGTGGAGACTAAATGACCTAATAATGACTTCAAACTACCAACTTCTCTTCTGATTAATTTCGTTGTGGGTCCAATGACAGTGTAACTTTCCCCCGGGACAAACTTGACCTTCACTGGTTGGGTTATTGGCGGTCAAGCTGTAGATCCTGGCTACACAGGAGTTGCAGCGGTGGGAACGAGAGGTGGGAATAGTCCCGTGATAATGACGTGTTAGTTAATGTCAGCCTTTTAATTATGCTTCGTTGAATGTGGTCACATGTTACGCGAAGTAAACACGGAAAATTTATAATTAAAAAAGGAAAAAGACTAACTTGTTGACAACGTTTGAAATACGCGTTTACGAAAAAATTGCTTGCATCTGATTAAAGATAGGTATGTACCTAGTTACTTTAAATATGTACAATGGCTTACCAAGCTTATACTCGTACACTGTATATTGTTGCAATAGATCCTATTTTGAAGGAAAAATTAATGGACTGATTACTGATTAATATGAATTTTAATTTAAAAAAATATTTTCTCTAATTTTTTGTCACTAATATTGTTATTAAGTTTAATTCGGACATTATAATATGCTTTATTTTTTATCACAATAATATAAATAAACATTTTAATTTTAATTTGAGGTGCATGGCAGTGCCCCCGCCAAGTCGAGCAAAAAGCGGCACAGGCGTATATTATCCGTTTCTTGAAACAGTTCAAGCTGCAATAGTATATGGCACTTCACACAGAATTTACAATATAAAAAACATAACCCTCCTTCTGGCGCAGTCGGGTAAATATACGGTTTTATTTCTCTAAAGTCTAGTGGGTTTTTCTCTAAAATTATGTAACTAGCAGGCAAAAAATATATATGGTGAATTTTTCTAAAACTTATCTTTACAGTGTAGTAAAACTAAACGTATGAAAATATCCTATTGTATAGTTAAATGATAATGCAGTTGGCTGCAGTCATCTTTACACGTAACAATGGAAGCATCGACTGTTTGGGTCACTGGTTGCCAAACTTTTTGAGTTGCGCCCCATGGGGGTTTCAGGAGCGTACGTGAATATATTAAAAGTTGTTGTAATACTGGAAATTAAAAAACAATGTATTAAATGAAAAGTAATTAATTATTAATTTATGTATTTATTTTATTCCTTCTTATTTTATTTTAGCTAAGTACTTGTTTTCTTTTCTATAGACTGGCTCTGCTGAAGTTCCAAAAAAACTCATAATATAATTTTTAATGACACCAACAAAAAGTTCTCAATATTGATTGGGGCTCAAAAGATAAGGGGACATGTAAAGTGCCCTTTAAGGGCTGCCTTTTTATTTTCATTATCTTTGCGTTCATAAGTGCCAAAATGCTGGTCAAAATCAAAATTGAGTAAATATTTTTGGGTTGATTTTATTTCTTGAATAGACACGTTATTTATAGACTTATAGCTTGTTTAGTGTCTAAAGCCCGGTCTGTGAGCACGTAGAATTTTGTCCAATGACCCCAAGCTACCCATCCTTATCGCTCGCGTGTAATTATATTGCTGTCGCGACTGTGCGACGGGCGCCCGCAGTGAGTGTGCAAGCGCGACAACAACAAAGTGATAGTAATTTTCGCTAAAAAAAAACTTTGAGGAACGATGATCGAAGACAATCGACTGATCAAGGTTGCACGAATGATTAAACGCCGCACAACGGGAAATTAGAACCTTCAATTGGATGCCGGTAATGTGAAAATAATAGCTATTTTTTTCGGAATTTTCACTCCGAAACTTATCATCAGTTCATTCCTATTTATTTAAATATCTCCCTTACTCTCATTCTAAAAAGGTCTGAAATAAATTAATAACCAGTGTACCCAGAAGAGTAGCTGCGTTTCTCTTTCAAGATTGGTTTCTTTGCAAACTTTTGTTGTCCACAAGTTCCACAATGGAGAAGCTCTTGGCCTGAACCTCACCAAAAGGAAAGTAATTAATTATAAGGCTGTCCATAGTGGAACTTACTATCTTGCCTCCAAAGTCCAAACACAAAAATGCTGTTAACATTGTTGTTGGCAACATCGAATAAAAATGTTTATTTTTTACTCTAGCAACTAAGAATTTCTTGCTTCCTTGCTTGTATGTCTGCAACAAACGTGTAATGTGCTATTACTTGAAAGTCGTCAATAAAAATTGTGAAATTCATCAGCGCCTATAATTTTAGAATAAAGAAGCCCTGCTCTTTACAATTGTTGTTCATGGAAACCTAACGGGGCATGTTATGTTGTTTGTAAGCTCACATTCCGACGCCATCAACTTGCTCTGACGTTTTCCATTCATATAGGTCCTAATGACAATTTTCCATTCAAGGTCCTTATTAATGTCAAATGTTAAATTGGAAACTTCTGGGCTCTTTCCATCTTTTTTGTAATGATTTATTGGTAATTTATGGTGGACCGTAAGTAGGTAAGCTAAATAAATGCTTGTAATCGCCTTAACAACAATGTTAACAGCATTGTTGTGTTCCGGCAGTTAGAGGTAAGATAGCCAGTTCCTCCGTGGTTGAGGATTCCGGGTGAAGCTCGCTTTCACCTTCGGCCTGATCGTCACTTACCATCGGGTGAGATACAGGCCAAGAGCTTCCTCGTTGTGGATAAAAAAAAATACTTGGGGATCTTCACAAAACCTCCCCTGTCCCCGCAGGGTAAGTATGCAATTAAATAATTTTCCCCATTTAAAATTGCTTCGCTACAATATTCTAAGAGGAGGTGAATATGTATTTTGCTATTAATAAATATTTTGGATTAGAAAGGAGATAATAAATGATAAGATTGGTACAGGTGATTTCGTGACAACACTTCAAAAATTAGAGCCTATTACTTAACCATAAACCAAATAACACATAATCAGCTTTCTACGTTTTCACTCAGTTCAAACATTGCATGAGTACATTAAAATAATTTGGCTGCAGTCCAGTAGCGTGAGCAATTAGAAAATTACTTTGTCTTCACTTCCGCGTGTCCTCAGTGGGAATAAACAAAAGACAATAGATGATGAGTCAACATGGCGGTCCTCTTTGATTTCCATTCGATTGTTTTCTCATATGCAGCCAGAATTTCTCATTATCATCGATTTGTCATATGTAGCCAGAATCTAGAGTTTGGCCGCCAATAACCATTGAAATTCCTTCTTTTAGAAGAAATAGTTGTGACCTCTGAGCCTTCTTACAATCTGTCAGTAAAAAGCCTTGGGAATAAGCATGCACGAATATAGCGGAGGAGCTGTGCCGACTCTAGAATAGTCTGGTGACAGTTTGTAACTAGTACTCAATCATGAGCTATGATTGTACGTGCCAAATAATATGTTTTTATTGAATGAATGAATCAATTCATTCAAGATCTCTGATGTTTGCCTTGTTTACGGAAATTTTTAATTCATTATCCATAAAATGTATTAATGTGGTGGTGTATTTATCTATTTTCTTCTACATACTTGTAGCAATATCTATTTAAAATTGTCACCGACATCGTTGTCAAACAAAATCGATCACTAAAACTATCATGGCTGATTCCCCGCCTCTTGGAAAGACCCTTTTATTAAAGTAATTAAAGATGCAAATAAATAAAAAATAACCATCAATTGATATTATCAGCTAAATGATAAAATAAACAACTAATGCATTGACGCATTTGCCTGAACCGTAATACATAACAGGTTTTAATTGATAACAACAAATATAAAATGAAGGGATATGCATAAAAAAGGTGTTTTTAACGGGAGATTCCCGCTTTTCGGCTAATTAAAATTATAAATTAAAGGATAATGTCTATCTATCAACTAAAACCCGACGGTGTCCACCGGAGCCCAAAGAAACGGAACCGCGAGTTATTGTCCTAGCTTGGACATTCTTCTTCTCTATTCCAAATTAAGACACTTTTTTGAGTAGTCTAGAAACTTAAGAAAAAGATAGACCATTAGAAGAATGCTCTGCTGAATAAAAAAACTCATAAAAATCATTTATTTTTTCAAATAGGCTTTTAAAAAGCACTTTTACACGTCCCAATATTAACCCTACTAATATTTACCCTGGGCATTACATATCTAAAGTTTTCTTGGCTTAGAAGCAATCATTATTTCCACTAATTTAACAAAATCTTGTGATTTAGATAGAAACGTTTCTCCTGTTATTTTCCAACAAGTATCTGCCGTGTGGTGACGGCAGAGTAGAATACATTTGTCACCAACCCCTACTCTTCCCGCGGGTGTCGTAAGAGGCGACTTAGGGACTACACATCGAACAGAGAACGGGCAGTAGCGCTCTCTGACAAACATAAATCTTTTAAACTGCGATCTCCAACCCGCCTGCCAAGCGTGGGGATTATGGCAAAACCCTCTACTATAGTGGAGGAGGCTCATAGTCCAGCAGTGGACTGTAAAGGGCTGTTGATGATGATCTGCTGGACTATTCTCACCTCTCGTTCCATCCACTGCGGCTCTTGTATAGCCAGGATTTACATCTTGATCGCCTATGACGTCATAGGCGATCAAGATGTATGATCAGTAAGCACAGTATATATGATCAGTAAGCACAGTATCATTCCCAGGGGAAAATTTGGCTGTCACTGAACCCGTTTGCAACTGGCAAGCAATTTTGCTCCTTGCACTCTTCCTCTGAAGGTGCAAATTTGATTGGATCGAGCTTTTTAAGATTCTTGTTCTTGAAGGTACTGCCACTGATAAACCGCAACAAGTTTCTAATTTTAAACAAGAACAAAAAATTCAGTTAAGTACGAGTCGGACTGACAAATTAAAAGCTCCATATTCATCTCCCTACACTTCTTCTATAACCTCATACTACCTTCCCACAACTTCCGCTTAGAGAGTGGTGGTGGTGGTAGATTTTCGGAGTCTATTGGACATTTTTCTATGAGTTTTATGTCACATTTTAAAACAATTTTAAATTGTGCAGTTGGTCACAATGTGATGGTTACAAATGGTTGGTAATAAAAAGTGCCAACAAATAAACTCTTTTATGAATTCACTGGTAAGTTCTTGCTTTTTACCAAAGAATGATTCTAGGTTAACAAGAATAGGGTTTTGATTCCTTTGGGAATCTTGACACGCAATATAACGGAGGGATCTCGCAAGGGTTTCTTTTAGCCTTCAGATGTACAGAACCCTATAAACAAGGTATTAGCGGCAAAAAGGGACAAAGCAATGGGCGTACGTAAGAAAGCCACTAAGCGAGATAAGGACGAAGCTAACAGCGTCATTTCTGAGAAATGTTTGAAGCAAAAAGAAAACCTAAACGAATTAGCGACAATATAGTCAGTCCCTTACGTCAATGGTTATAAAAAGCTGTGATAAGTGTCATTGGAATGCTCTTTGTACTTCTCGAAAACTTTTCTTGCACTGCTATCTACAAACCTAAAAGGGTTTGAAGTTGGAGTCTGCTCAGAGGTCTTACGTTCGATTTCACTATTATAATGTGACTGCTTAGTGAATCTTAGTCCAACTAGATAGTCCAAGGTTTCACCTGCACAGGCACAGTTTATTCACTTGAATCAACCTTTGTCTAAAAATGATCATGATTCCGTTTTTTGGAAGGGACGCTCACTGATCAGTAATGTGAACTGTTGGTCTGATATGACTTAGATAGGCGCTTATATTCTGCTCAACTCAAAAATCTGGCATCATAGTTGTACAAGTCACTCAATCAATAATATCTTCTTGAGTCCTTTCTGCTCTGCTTTTGCAATACCATACATCATATTGCATTGAAATAGAACTAAGAGTTGATCAGTATAAAGTCAACTGATATTCATAATCGACTTAAAAACTCGTAGTACCTACGAGGACTATTTCAGAGTAATAGAAACTTAATCATGTCTATTCCAAGTTCGTTGCTATATCAAAAAGATAAGGGCACTCAGTCTACTGATCTCCAACTCACAGTCCTACGTTTCTACAATCATAGATAGGTGAAACGGAAGACCAGCGTCGTGGCATTATCTACTGAGATGCTACGACACCATGCTGAGTACCTTTTCAGTATCATTGTAATTACCTACTTATTAAATAATGCTAAGTATTGTAAGTGTATTGTCGATGATACTGAATAAACATTTATTCTTTCTTCTTTCTTTCTTTCAAACGGTGGATGAGTTGTTCGTCCACCTTACTTCAGAAAACTCATCTCCATTTTATGGCATATCCTAAATAATAACTGATCTTGTATCATTGCTATGCCTTTAAAAGAGATTCTTAAAACCACCGGTTGTGGTGGTCTCATAGAACTTAAAGAACCACTGTTTGAGGCAAACTCAAGAGGGAATTGACTTTAGTTTTAAAGGCTATTTAAGCTGGTTGTGGCAAATTCAAGAGGGCAATAAGACCCTCGAAAGATCAATGTCCAAACTGTCACCAATCATTTTAATGAATTTTTTAATGAATTTTGTCGGCTTTTTAAAACATTTTAAAACATTTTGTCAGTTCTTAGCCAATTTTACCACATATTATAGTTTTTATTTTTCTATTTTATCCAATTATACCTATTTTTATTATCAAATTATACAAATACTTTATTAAAAGAAGTGTAAAGGTGTTTTATAAATTGAAACATACGCACATTATGATAAAATTGATATTCTGCTCACGCACATTCATTGCATGTACACTTCTTTCCAAATAATACTTGCATGTGTAGACATTAGATCACTTATCTTATTAATGTTATTAATCAGGTCACTAATTGGAGGTGGGAGCTCTGGAGACCTGTAATACGGGTTTCTTCGGAAACCTATCTCAGGCTCCAGTCTCTCTCTCACACACAGTGTAGCATAATTAAGGATTAATTAATTAAATATAAATATTTTGTAACATCTTAAATGTAAATATCAATCAATGTAATTGATGTTATGTGTGTGAGAAATATTTTTTTTTTATTAATCACACACAACTGCCTACCCTTATTATTATTATACGACGGGTGTTATTTGCCATGGGTCTTATAAAATTTTGGTACGAGGATAAGTTGAAATACAAATGGTGTTAATGAATAAATTAACTTGCATTTTGGGCTCTGACGCAAGCACATAATTAAAACTAAATCGGCTTTTAGAGATGGAATCTTCAACAAATAGGCATTACTTAGTTATTTATGATATAATTTAGTTTAGTATTCATTTTTATGGGAAAATAGAGCAAATTAATTACATAAGTGCCCGTGACTTTGCCTCAAGTCTTTCCTTTTTCGAGTATCACCATGCGTTTTGCGTGGTTACAATTTACGATGATCTCTCGTTTTTATAGTCAGAGGTAGAAAGGTCTTGTTTTCACGATCTACATCATTAAAATTAAATACTATTATACTCCAAGTTTCAAATTATCAAAAAGCTCTAAAATATTGCAACAAAAACAAAAATCTGTCCAGTATTTTACAATATCCCAACATAAATCTAAAAGATCATGCTCAACTCTTCTTCGATACCTGAATCTTAAAAAAAAAAACAGTTCTAACCTCACCTTTAGAAGGGGGGTATTCAAAACCAAAAGCAAGTGGTCCACACTACTCCAAAAACTTTGGAAACCTATGGCCTAGACAAATACTGAAAGAATATTTTTTTAAAACAGTTCTACAAATTAGTACATTATAAAACAAGTATTTTAGTTAATTTTTACATCCATCTTCTCCCTGGGTTATCTGGTAGAAATCGCTTCCTAGTCAAAGGACCCCCAAAATTGTACCGGTATTTTTTTTCTTTTATTTTTCAGTTTTATGTAGCGAGCAATAAATTATTCTATGTATTACACCTAAAATAATGTTTTACATAAAAAGGGATAAACTAGATGAATTTTATGTAAGTCAGTAAGTAGGTACTAATCTTTGTAAAATGCAATGTTGGTGAGTTCATAATGAGTTCATTCTTATCAGGACGAGTTTTGTATGTGCATTAATGTAATCATGACAAATGTTTATTTATTTTATTTTATTTATTTATTTAATTACACCAAAGACAGGTGTTTTGCCTTATTACGTAGGTAATTAAATAATTCATTAACAGTTCTAAACAAATTAGAATTAACAATAACAACTTAAAAACTAAGGACAAATACTTAGCTCACAAAAGAACTAGCAAGTGGAGAATATTTTGTACCAAATTGTTGTTTACGTTTAAGTTTGTGACTCTTTTTGAAGTTATAGTAAAAGTCCTAGGTCCATACATGATTCCGTCAGAGTAGAATAACCACCCCCACTCTTCCCGTGGATGTCGTAAGAGGCGACTAAGGGACAAATGCGAACATCAGGCCTCCTCAACCCGTCTGGCCAGCGTGGGGAGTGTAGGACAAATCCTCTTGCCTCTGGTCAATTAGAGAGGCGTGCTCCTGCACATGATGACGGTATATTATTTTTTATTTTTTAACCACAACGAGGAAGCTCTTGGCCTTATCTCACCTGATAGTAAGTGATGATCAGGCCGAAGGTGGAAGCGAGCTTCACCCGGAATCCTCAACCACGGAGGAACTGGCTATTTTACCTCTAACTGCCGGAACACAACAATGCTGTTAACATTGTTGTAATGGCGACAGACTTAGGTAAGATGGTGGTAGCCAAGCGGACCTAGAACAAGCCCTACCACCAACCAAACCGAACAGAAAAATCTGCCCCCACTGGGAATCGAACCCGGGACCTCTGCGTCTGAAGCGGGAGGTCTTACCACTAAATCACAGAGGTTACAGTCTGTCAGTACGAAGTAGCTAGAAGCTGATGTCGTACTTCTACAGTAATATTCCTGCAAGTAATAAAGATTGATCGCAGTGGGAAGTATAATTGACCCGACCTCGTGTTGAATCCGTGACCTTCCTCCACCGTGTCAACGCAAAGATTTCCACGGCCACTACTCATGTTGTCATTGTCAAAGTTCATAGAAAAATTCAGTTTTAAAAAACATAACCCTCCTTCTAGCGTAGTCGGGTAAAAATTATGAAAACTAAAAAGTAGAAAATTCTTTGTCACAGAAATTGTGGTTACTAACGCCCGTATTCACAAACATTACTATGAGGTCTCACAGTGCGCGTGGACGCACAGGGTGACACACGAACCAATCACAAAGCTCTATTCAACGCTGTGCGTTCGATTAAAATAGTAAGACACGGGTCTTAACGCGACGTTTATTCATGAGTTACCCGGGTCTTATTATTTTAATTGAAATGGAACCCGAAAGATCAAAAGCTGTGCTTTCGATTTGCTGCTTCACTTAAGCAAGCATCGTTTGTGATACGGGCGTAAGTTTGGCACTTTGACAGTTTCAGTATGAGTAATATGTCAAAATGACAAGCTATTCTTCAGTTAAAAGTTTACTGACGGTTGAAAAATCAGCCCTTGGCTGATTTGCAACACCTTAATTAACCATAACCGGTGTTTTTTGCATGGAGTTTGACAGACTTTTGACGTTTGTTAAAGTTAAAGATGGTGCAACCCAGTCTAACGTCCGTATTCACAAACATATCACATAACTCTATTCAACGCTGTGCGTTCGATTTGCTGCTTCACTTAATCAAACATCGTTTGTGAATGTGAGCGTAAATATAAAATCTGAGATCAACTCAGAAAAAAATCTTCAACTCAGCTCAAGTTAAGTTAAGAAAAACTGCTATTTTTGGCTATAATACTTGATCAAGAATATTCACGGTCACCCATCCATTTTTAGCGCATAGCAACCGTTGCATAACCCAGTTTTGTACAATGCAGTCTTCTGCAGTCGAATTCCTTTCCCTTAAAGGGCTTCTTAGGTAACCAAGAGGCAAGGAGAACTGGTGTACTGAAAACATACGAGCATATATTGTGGATGCAACTGCCAGGGAGAAATACTCTTGAAAACTCGTCTAAAGTCACTTTTAAACAGTTTTATAATCTGCAACAGAAAAACGGGTTTTATATATCTGTCTATGGTATACATATGTAACTTTTCTTCGGGACAAACTTGACTTCCACTGGTTGGGTTATTGGCGGCCAAGCTGTAGATCCTGGCTACACAGGAGTTGCAGCGGTGGGAACGAGAGGTGGGAATAGTCCCATGTCTGTGGCATCGTTGCTCACAAATCACACAAACTCGATTTTGAGCCAGTTTGAAAGGTGTTATAGAGAGTATTCTTGCCTTAAGTTTGACAAAAACCTTTAGAATAATATTTACTCGTAATTTTGTCCCTTATTCACCCCCAAAAACATTAACGGGAAAAGTGGGATGACCCTATTCTACTCTGCTGGAACTACACGGTTTATAAGACAGGATAATCTTTGCTTTTACTTATTTTATTTCAATTTGATTGTCACATTTATTCAGCTACTAATTACTTAAAAACTTTACACGAACACGCTTTCTTGAAATTCAAAGTTGTAAATAGTTAAGGACGAAGCACATTATCAACCCGGAAGCGGATCGTAACCGTATCAACTCCAGGCTATCAGTATTCTTTGTATGAAACTCCATATTGCAACGCACACTTATCTGCAACGCCTCGCGGTTGACAGCGCGGCGAAAGGATACGATGTTGATCCCTTTCCGAGTTGACAAGTGTACGTTTCAAAGCGGTCCCGCGCGCATTTTCCCCCTGTATATTTCCACAATAATTTTCATTAAGCCTTTTTAATAGGTCTGTATTTATTTAGGTCGCCACAACCGCTGTGACTCACTTCACTCGTGTTTACTGTAATAATTATTACAAGATCATAGTTAATTGATATATTACTCACTTTTGACCGCGGCTCCGTCCGCATCGATCGGAAAAATCGATTTTTTACTACCTTTATCCTCATCATCAGGTCATTTAGTCTCCACTGCAGGAGCACGCCTCTAATTGACCAGAGGCAAGAGGGTTCGTCCTACACTCCCCACGCTGGCCAGACGGGTTGGGGAGGCCTGATGCTCGCATATTTGTCCCTTAGTTGGTTACGACGTCCACGGAAATAGTAAGGGTGGTTCTATTCCACTCTGATGGAACCACATGACCGATTTCAGTCCATAATTGGTCGCATGAAGTCGCGAAATCGCTATCCTGTATCGATGCAGTCGCAAATTCGCCGATCGTCGATGCTAAAAGTAGCAAATAAACTATTTTTCTTTCTTCTTCTTTCTTCAAATTGTTCTGGCTCTAATACAGAGTTGCACCACCTTATTTTAAGCGTAAACTAGCTGACCCGGCGAACTTTGTTCCGCCTTAATGGCAATAAATAACGGGATAAAAAGTATCCTATGTCCTTCTCCTGGCTCTAAACTACCTCCCTGACAATTTTCAGCTAAATCGGTTCAGCCGTTCTTGAGTTATAAGTGGAGTAACTAACACGACTTTCTTTTATAATATAGATATAACCATAATCGATGTTTTTTATATGGAGTATGACAGACTTTTGACGTTTGTTAAAGTTCTGATTAATTTCGTTGCGGGTCCAATGACAGTTTCACTTTCCCCCGGGACAAACTTGACCTTCACTGGTTGGGTTATTGGCGGTCAAGCTGTAGATCTTGGCTACACAGGAGTTGCAGCGGTGGGAACGAGAGGTGGGAATATAAGATTTTAAACTTTCGCGTTCCATTTCAACTAAAATAGTAAGACACGGGTCTTATGCGACGTTTATGAATGAGTTACATAATGTACTCACGGGACGTAATAAACGTCGCGTTAAGACTCTTGTCTTATTATTTTATAGGTGAGAATAGTTCCGTTTGTTAAAGTTACAGTAAGATGGTGCAACTTAGCCTTAGTATAAGACCATCTATGCTTAACTATATCGCTACCTTAACCTCACTCTATTACGTGTTAACACGTCAACAACCGATTTCCCTGTCATCGCGAGCTTTTTGCAATCAAACGAAATTGAAAGCTCAAGAAAGTTCAGCGAAAGCTAATGACTTGCAATCACATGAATGCAGATGTGATTTGAAAATTAATACGCAAAATGAACTTTTCAAATGTGTATTACCTACTATGATTGATAAATGACTCTTACGCGCGTATTCACAAACATTATCTACTATGAGGTTTCACAGTGCGCGTTCACGAATCATCGTTTGTGAATACTTTCTTGCACAATACTATGTGGTATTCTGGCTTAATAGGTGATTTGTATCATCATCATTTCAGCCACAGGACGTCAACTGCTGAACATAGGCCTTCCTAATGATTTCCACATCGCCCGGTTGGTAGCGGCCTGCGTCCTTCCTGGTACCTTTTTACCCTTCCTGGAATTAACCTGCAACTACAGTTGGAACGTTCTAGCTATTCATAATAAACCATTAACCCTCATTCTTAAACCATTTATCATAATTAGGGTTTCTGCTCGAGCTTTCTCGAACTCGAGAAAACTCGAGTAATTTGGCTTCATTCGAGACGAGAAAAAAATTACCGGAGCTCGAGAATTCTCGAGTTTCGATTTTGAAGCTTCAATATTCTTGAAAGCCTATTTTCTTAGACAAAAGAAAGTTTTTAATTATTTAATAGGTCAACGTTGCTTTTAGACTGGCCTAGTCTTTCCTTTTTTAACTGATTTGATTTGCAAGTAATGATCTCAATCGAAACTAAGTAATAACATTCAACAACGAGTATGATATATTACGAATTATGTATGTTTAACTCTGCTGACTGATATAAACTGAAAAATTTGTTAAACTCGTGCCTCCTCGTAAAGTTTATTCAAGTCGTTATCTGTGAGAAATTAAAAAATTTATTAAAAAGTTTTTTTTTATTCATAAAAAAAACTATACTGGTCATCACAAAAATCGACCCACCTACGTTTTACAGGAAAACTCGTTTCTACTGACACAATCATGGTGCCCCAACAATATTGGTGTTATTTGAAAGCCCAATAAATATCCTTAAAGAAAAACACATTTAATTTCTTAATAAAAGATTAACATATACAATAAATGTGACTTGAAAAAAGACCTCACTTTGGGCTCACCTCTGGGAACAATTAGACCAATTTTTATGGATAAAAAACCAAATAATAATCTCACGTGTCCTCTTTAACAGATTGATAGCGATTAATCCCAACTTAACAGTTTTATAGTTTATGACAGTTGGCTCAAGCGTAACTACCTATTTTTTGAAGAAGTGACTCTGGATTCTTCTACAGACACATTTTTGGGGTAAAAACCTTTTCTTTAATTAAATGAAGTTTAGAACTAGGCTTTTAAATGGTGCCAATATTAGTGGGAAGTGGGGATGCATACGTTTGAAAGTGCTTGTCGCGGGAGGGTCGATTTTTGTGATGACCAGTGTATTTATCGTAATTTTGCTATTTGGACTTGTGTTCTTTAGAAACCAAGTGATTAATTGTAGCTCCAGATTTTTATTGTTATTTATCCTTAAAGTACACGCGACTTCATTACTTTTATTATGATTATTAGTAAATATTAATGATGAAAGAAGATTTAATTTTTTGTTTCTTTCTTTACCAAAATAAGTGGTACTATATTGTAATATTGATTGTTGTGCATTAAAGCAGGCCTGGCTCACTCCGCGCGGTACATCCGATAATTACCTACAGCGAAGCGCCCCGCCGGCGGGTATTATATCAGTCGAGTGTCACGCGCGCGCTCGTCAGGACGCTGGGCGTGCGTTGTAGTATGATTATAATTCTATGATCGAAGTATTATTTAAAAATGGACATAAAGAGAAAGAAATATAGTGCGGCGTTCGGGTGTTTAAATTCGAAAAGTAATCTACCGGATTTATCTTTTTTTTTCGCTTCCCAAAGATGCTGAAAGGTATGTTGGCCATGTAGGTAATCAATAATTCTTAGGATAGTATAGGAACCTAACCTACTATGACTACTGCTCAGAATTCGTTCGTTCGTTTCAGCCAAATGACGTCCACTGCTGGACAAAGGCCTTTCCCAAGGTTTTCCATAATGAATGCATACTTACCTACATACGTACCTCATTACAAATAAGTAGATTAATTATTTTTTCACTAGACAGCAACCCTAACAGCGTAAGAAGAGTTCAGAGGCACGCGATAGAAAGAGACAAAACTTGTAGGTGAATAAAATTGTAGGTACGTAGTGCTGTGCGAGCTGAATTCCACTGTATCGCGTCGTAGCAAGACTCGCATTTATTTAAATCGTCTTGCGGAGTAATCCTTCTGTACCTGTACTATTACTTATTCTGTGATTAAAGTAAGTATATTAGATAAAAAAACCTGTGTTTTTAATAATTTTCAACCGATTTCAGCAGTTTTCATTAAAAGACTCGAGACCCGAGAAAACTCGAGACTTTGGCCTCGAGAATTCTCGAAACTCGAGAAAAAAAATAAGTCGAGAAATCAGAAACCCTAATCATAATCATACGTAGTTTAATTTAAACTTCATGTAATACACCGCATTTAAATTGCATTATAATTTGAAAACATCATCATTATGTCCTTTATGGTAATGAATAACATACAATGTAACTTATTTGATTACTAGATTTCGCTCGCGGCTACGCTCGTTTATGCATAGCTAAAATGGATTCAATTTCAAGCATAGATTACTTAGTTAACTTTTGTCGTAAAAGTCGACTAAGGGACAAATATGCGAGCATCAGGCCTCCCCAACCCGTCTTGCACTGGAGGGAAGTCAAACCTTAACTTCGAACTCCTATGTTCTTCTGATCAATTTCGTTGCGGGTCCAATGACAGTTTAACTTTCCCCCGGGACAAACTTGACCTTCACTGGTTGGGTTATTGGCGGTCAAGCTGTAGATCCTGGCTACACAGGAGTTGCAGCGGTGGGAACGAGAGGTGGGAATAGTCCCGTTTTTTATGCCTAAGGTACAGAGCATTTAAATATCGCAAAGCTGTGTGGTCCTGGCAGAGTAGAATATGACTAACCCCACTCTTACCATGGATGTCGTAAGAGGCGACTAAGGGACAAATATGCGAGCATCAGGCCTCCCCAACCCGTCTGGCCAGCGTGGGGAGTGTAGGACAAATCCTCTTGCCTCTGGTCAATTAGAGAGGGTCGTGCTCCTGCAATGTAGACTAAATGACCCGATGATGAAGAAAATGTGTCTTTTTTTCACAGAAACACTGTGACAGAGCAAAATTACAGACAAAGCCGTAGACTCAAACTAGCTAGAATAATGAGTCCGGTTAAAAGGTCACTGTAATAAATATAGTTTATAATTACCTGTGGTTTTATTCTTTGAGTTGAAACTGCTTGCTTTAAATGGGGAAAAACATGGAACTTATAAACATGGCCTGATGGTAATTTGCGGTCAAGCCGCTTGTTCAATCGTGGAAAACTGCACGTGAAGAAATTGCGTTACTGCTTCATTATTCATTACTAGCGGCCGCCCGCGACTTCGTACGCGTGGATCCCGTTTTACCCCCTTAGGGGTGGAGTTTCGTAAAATCCTTTCTTTGCGGATGCCTACGTCATAACATCTACCTGCATGCCAAATTTCAGCTCGATCCGTCCAGTGGTTTGGGCTGTGCGTTGATAGATCACTATATCAGTCAGTCAGTGACGGTCAGTCAGTCAGTCACCTTTGAAAATGAAATGAAAATGAAAATCCAAGCTTAATACCCCATCATCAGGCCATATCTCAGAAGCCAATTTACCAGAGGAAAATGGAGGATTTGTCCTACACTCCCCCCCACGCTGGCCAGACGGGTTGGGGAGGCCTGATGTTCGCATATTTGTCTCTAAGTCGCTTCTTACGATATCCACGGGAAGAATCAAGATTCTGCTCACAAAGATTTGCCCCTTCTGGGATTTAAACCAGCTGTTTTAGTAGTCAAGGCCTCTGTATCAGTGATAACATATTTTCTAATACTGAGGCAAGGTTACAGCGCTATATGCATCATAGTGCTGCTACTGTCGATAGTTGTGACTAAAATAATAACGTTATCGATGTTTTAGTCAGGCTATTATAATATCTTCGAAGAGATTTGACTCTTCAGGACGTAGCACACTTATCAACTCGGAGAGGGATCGTAAATGTATCAACTCAAGGCAGTCAGTATTCTTTGTATGAAACTCCATATTGCAACGCACACTTATACGCACAGTAACGTAAACACCTCACCTCGCGGTTGATAGCGCGCGGAAGGCGATACGATTTTGATCCCTTTTCGAATTGATAAGTCTGTTATGACCTTTCATCATCACAGGTCATTTAGTCCCCACTGCAGGAGTATGACCCTTTCTAATTTACCTGAGACTTACTCCCTACGATGGCCTTGGCCCTTCGTGTCAGCCAAATGACGCCCACTGCTGGACAAAGGCAGCTCTTATTGCGAACCAAATTACCAAGAGCTCTTTCTCTTTCGGATGACGACAAATCTAGTTTAACACTGTCATCTGTGAACTGTAAACGGTGCGATTTTAGTTTCAGGATAGGTTTTCCCCGTAAAAAAGAGGTCTTCATAATTTAACAAGCTAAAAAATATGTGTGGTTACAATTTTATCGATAAACTAGCGGCCGCCTGCGACTTCGTACGCGTGGGTCCCGTTTTACCCCCTTGGGGGTGAAGTTTCGTAAAATCCTTTCTTAGCGGATGCCTTCGTCATATAACATCCATCCTGCATGCCAAATTTCAGCCCGATCCGTCCAGTGGTTTGGGCTGTGCGTTGATAGATCACTATGTCAGTCAGTCAGTTTGACTTATATGTATTTAGATGTCGATAAAAGATACACTTAGCACAGCACTATGCAGCATGATTATGCGAATAGAGCTCGCAACGGATGCGTGGTTTCGATCTAAAGGAAAAGACACATTATACAGTATTACTGTGGTATTACACACCATTTTACACAAGTTTTAAATCGGCAAGTAAGATAAAATTATCTGTCGCAAGAATTATGTACTAGCTGTCCCCGCGACTTCGTACGCCTGAAAATAGTTCAATAATATTTCCCGTTTTGCGACATTTTTCTTTACTGCTCCGCCCCTATTGGCTGTAGGGTGATGTTATATAGCCTAAATCCTTCTTCGATAAATGGGCTATCCAACACAAAAATAATTTTTGAAATCGGACCAGTATTTACTGATATTTGCACGTTCAAGCAAACAAACTCTTCAGCTTTATAATATTAGTAAAAAGATATGGTAGTCTGAGGGCTGAGTGTGAGTTTCCATCAAAAAGTTCGCCATAAAATGACATTTAATGTAATACATTTAATTGTAAGTACAGCGCCCCTAGCGGAAACGTTCAAGAACTAAAATTTTCATACAATTTTTAAACGCGCTCACTAGTGCGCGCGTTTGGTGTAAACTCACATACAGCCCACTGTATTTTACATAGTTCGTAGAACTGATGGCCGTTGATACAGAAAAGTTCTCGAGTGGCGACCAGGGGCCGTAAAACGTAGTTGTGGGGGTGTGGGCAGGCTTCCCACTTGGTGGACCGACGATCTGGTGAAAGTCGCGGGAAGCATCTGGATGCGGGCAGCGCCAGGGTCGGACTGGGCCGGAAGGGCCCGGGTGGCTGATCGCAATCCCGAGGCCCGAGACTAGATCATGGTGATGGGATACTATCGAAAAATACTAAGATACACAAATTGAGATAAACAAACTGTAAAAAAATTATTACAATACTAAAATAAAGTAAAATAATAAGTAGGTATTTACTTATAACAAATAATAATATAAAGCTAGCCAATCAACATTTTTTTAAAACAGGAGAACTTTCTGCTAAGCAGTTAATGACTCGATCGTAAAAGCTGCTGTTTTCGTAATCCTTGATTAGATCCGATTCTGTGTTTAATACAGTGTGAGTTACGATAAAGTGCACATATGAAATTAGGTGAAACTAGATCTATTTTTATCGACAAAAAACAGGTCAAAAATTTTTTGAGATTTTTTTAAAACTTTTTTTAGATTTTTTTCTTCCAATTAGGTACTTATTGTAAAGAAAACGTAATAACTTTTTGTCTACTCACGGACATTGCCCGCGGGCGGCGTGACCGGAGGGAGCGGCGAGCGTTCGGCGAACGAACGAGCAATGTTCGGTTCGCGAGCGAACATCTAAGAAGACGATCCTGACGCACTCTCTTCAACGACTTTGCACTAAACGGTCTCAAAATCATTGTTAATTTATACCGAATAGACAATTAATTGTATACAGTCCACTCTTTCATTTAATTAACTTCCACTACACTCACTATCGAAGTAACACTTTTAAACTAAGAGGTATATCCTGTAAAAACAGTAATAATGCTAAATAACAGACGATACTAAAAAAATACATAAAATACTCAGAAAATGCCAACAAATAATAAAAAATGATACCTACTTTTTGAAAAAAAATCTGCTTTTAAATTCGTGTTTTTTTGGTTATTTGATAAATTTCTTCAAAAAATGCCCCTATAACAGGTGGTTTTTATTACTTTGTATTATTCTCTATCGTATTACCTTTGTAAAACCAAAAATCGCATGTCTCTGTCCCTACCACAACATTTGCTATGATCGTTTGAACTAAGCCTCTCCGGGCGCGCCATTCAACGCTTCGTTAACTACGAAACTGAAAATGGCTCTAAATTTGTAATTTTGATAAAGACAAGTTAGATTTTAAATAAAAACAAAAGATTTCGAAGTAAAATAAGCATTTTAGTTAAAATTAAAATTGTCCCTACCTGTAGCGGAGAATAATGTTGTTTTTTTTTTATGTGATAGGAGGCAAACGAGCAGACGGATCACCTAATGGTAAGCAATAATTGCCGTCGCCCATGTACACCCGCAACATCAGTGAAGTGTTGTGGTAGGCCTTTGTTCAAACTATCATAGAAAATGTTGTGATAGGGATAGAGACATGCGATTTTTGGTTTTACAAAGGTAATACGATAGAGTATAATACAAAGCAATAAAAACCACCTGTTATAGGGGCATTTTTTGGAGAAAACCAAAAAAACACGAATTTATAAGCAGATTTTTTTCAAAAAGTAGGTATCATTTTTTATTATTTGTTGGCATTTTCTTAGTATTTTTTTAGTATCGTCTGTTATTTAGCATTATTGCTGTTTTTATTTTATCAGGATATACCCCTTAGTTTAAAAGTTATTACGTTTTCTTTACAATAAGTAATATTAAGAAAAAAAATTATATAAAAAATTAAATAAAAATCTGAAAAAAAAATTGACCTCTTTTTTGTCGATAAAAATAGGTCTAGTTTCACTTGATTTCATATGTACACTTTATCGTGACTCACACTGTATAATCAACGAATCTAACAGTTCTTGCCCCAGTAGAGAACGAAGTCTCGTTTTATGCTGAAAATCGTCTCTCACAAGTCACTTGCGTGAATGAAATTGTGAGAATTAAACACTGTAATACATAAAAAAGCAAAATAAAACTCCCATGATTTTCCGGCAATTTTCCGAGTATTACATTTATTAGAGAACGCAATTTTATTTTTGGGACATGTGTGGGTCAATGTGGTCAATAGAAGCTTAACCTCAAGTTTTTGGGGTCGCCACCCTTGTCCCCCAACCGCCATCTTGAAAAAAGGGTCTTTTACCTACAAATATGTTTACACAGGCCCCTCTTTCCCACTGGGCACTTTGGGCACGTGCCCAGGGCCCCACGACGGAAGGGGCCCCTGTCTGCTCAAAAGACCTTTTTCCAGATGATAAGACCCCCCTTGATCCTTAAGTGCCCAGGGCCCCTAATAAGTTACTCTTTCAAGGTCACTAACATAATTATTATTACTGGACGGGATTATTACTGATGGAAGAAACATATTCGTATCGTAGATGTGCTGGTACCTACATAGCAATGTTCACGTCCCTGGCGACCTGGTAAAGCTTGTCGTCGCCCCAGCAAGGGTTGAGCTTGTGCAGCTGGTCGGCCATGTAATTGTGGTTGTGGAACAGCCAGAAGATCAGGTTGACCTGATCTCAACATCAATGCCGTGGAGAGCGTTGCGCTTAGCTAAATTATGTTTGTGTGACGAGTGGTTTCCCCACAATAGTCCAGCGGCGGCGGGGTTCAAACCAGTGTTCCTTGGATCCCGAGTCGGCCAGTCTGACATCTTCACCGTTCGGTATTGTAGCTTTGTTCTATAGTTCAGGATTCTATGTGAGTATCTACTGCTTGACTGCCAAAAATCCAACCAATGAAGGCCAGGGCATCATGAAAGAAACATAAATGGTCGAAGCCCTCTTTCCCACTGGGCACTTTAGGCACGTGCTCAGAGCCCCGCGACGGAGGGGGCCCCCGTCTGTCCGTCTCAAAATATCTTTTTCTATCTAGAAAAAGGTATTTTGTCATCTGACAAGGGCCCCCTTGATCCGTAAGTGCCCAGGGCCCCTAGTAGGTTATAGACGGCCCTGTGTTTACATAACTTTTTGTCCTAAATTATATTAGAGAAGTTATACATAAGCAAAAAGGATTTTTTTTTTGCTTATAACTTCTTTAATCTTTAATTTAAGGCAAAAAGTTATATTAACATTTTATTTTTTTAAAAGATTATTAGTAATTTGTTATTGCACAAAATACTAATACTCCCGTTAATCCCTCGTACTAAGCTAAATATGCTTGTATCACGAGTGAGCTCACCACAATAGTCGAGCGGCGGCGGGGACCGAATCCGCGTTCCCCGGATCACGAGTCGGCCAGTCCGACCCCTTCACCGTTCGGCTATCGTGGCTTGTAACATATTTGTAGGCAAAGCAATTTTCTACAAATTATGACTGTACAATTTGTTTGTACGACGCATAGTTTCCGAGACATGCACGCGGGCAACCGTAGCACAGGGGCCCCCTGTGCTACGGTTGCCGCATGCCCCGCAACCCAGGCCCGTGGGGGGCCCGCGCAGGCTGGGGCCCGGCTGGCAAATGCCACCCCGACTGTATGGCCAGTCCGACGCTGGGCAGCGCAGGAGACCGGTCGTTGTAGAAATCTTTGGGGGAGGCCTTTGTCCAGCAGTGGACGTCATTTATCCGCCGATAGTTTGGTCAGGCTTTTAATCAGTTCACGAATAGTATAGAAATAGGATGGCATTCACATAACACACTGATTTGGTATTTTCCTCATACAAAGATTAAGCTGACCAAAATATCGGCCGACTAAAAGCCTGTAGTCTGCAGGGAATCTTACGCCCTGCTTGCTTAAGTGAAGCAGCAAATCGAACGCACAGCGTTGAATAGAGCTCTGTGATTGGTTCGTGTGTCACCCTGTGCGTCCACGCGCAATGGAAGACCTCATAGAAACGTTTGTGAATACAGGCGTAATTCTTTCAAGCAAAGTTAGGTATCTTTTCTAGTGAATGTCAAAACTAAAAGCGAATTTTTTACATCTACCCTTCTATCGTTGCATAATCGACACGTAACGACAATAAAACACATTTTTTGTCTCTTTTCCTCGAGGTTAACGCACTGTATCTTAGATAATCGTTTAATTCGTGACTCTTTTATTGTTTTAGGCTGACAAAGTAATGAATTCAGCAAAAAATGTATGACAATCTCTTTTAACCGACTTTGTGGAAGGATTTTTTTAATTGCCAACACTAAGAAAATGTATAGCTAAACTTCTTTCTATTCAAATTAAAACTCTATTATGTATATTAGTATATTGTTTGTCATTTTCAGGCATCACGAGCAAGATGTGTTTTACGCCCGTATTCACAAACGATACTTGTTTAAGTGAAGCAGAAAATCGAACGCATAGAGCTCTGTGATTAGTTCGTGTGTCACCTTTGCGTCTACGCGCACTGTGAGACCTTATAATAATGTTTGTGTATACCTACCACCGCTTTAGAACAAAATGCAACACAAGAGATTGGATGACAGACTATTTCCCAGTCTTTCTTAAATAAGTACGCTCTCTTCTTGAAAGAATTTCTACTCAAACTATATCTTAGAATTTTTTCAGTTCACTAAAATACACGTCCCATACGTTCATGTTTAGCTGTCTCTACCATTATTTTGGGAGAAAGAAAATATCGGTTAGTGCTGAGAAACGTTTTTCCAATTCCTTCCCTGAAGGGATGAAGTTTATATGAAGTAAGATTAGGGACCTTTAAGATCGTGATAAGTAGATCTAGTTATTTTACGTATTTTGCGTCTTAGGCAAAAGTTACTATCAGATAAATATCTGAAACTAGACGGAAGTCATAATCTACTTATAGTAGAAATAGCCACAATTTCGTAATATTACAGCTGAAACGGTCTGTATTACAGGCAGTTTACTTTAAAGATCTATTCACAACAATGTATCTATAGGAAAAACCTCAAGGAGTTGCGTGCGCGCACCACAAATAAGAGCGTTTCAGTAATAACTGTTTGTAAAGTACATATTACTATACATTTTACTTCCAAAACAGCACCTTGGATCAAGCCCTATAACCTTAACTTCGAACTCTTATGTTCTTCTGATTAATTTCGATGCGGTTTCAATGACAGTTTAACTTTCCCCCGGGACAAACTTGACCTTCACTGGTTGGGTTATTGGCGGTCAAGCTGTAGATCCTGGCTACGCAGGAGTTGCAGCGGTGGGAACAAGAGGTGGGAAAGCGTCAGCGAGACTTCAAGTATACTTCATATTTGTATGTATGCTCTGTCACGTCACAATATGTCAATGTCACCCCTCCAGTGCCGCTCCCATAAAGATGACCCACGCTGAACTGTCCCACCAAACTCAATGACAGGGGGGCGCTACCATCGTTCAACTATATGGTTTCCAACATGGCAAAAATCGGAACCAGCGATCCGGTATTGACGGTGGCGCCCCGCTGTCAATGTCATGCATAGGACAGTTCAGTATTTTGGAACTATATGTATACTTCATATTTGTATGTATGCTCTGTCACGTCACAATATGTCAATGTCACCCCTCCAGTGCCACTGCCATACCTCAGGCACTGACTGATTTGACTACTAGACCAGTGGGTCTAGACAAAGTGCAAATTATAATCGCAAACCAGTCGAAAAGTGGTCGAAAAGCCCCTTTTTTGTATGGAGTTTTGACGGATTCGATTTTCGATTCGATCAAAAAGTGCGTTTTGTCTAGGGGGGCTGTACCACTATAAAGAACACTGACCACCTCGAGTTGATACTGAGTTTGTTCCGGCGTTTCTTCTCAGCACTTGCCATATGTTTGTCTCGAAGCGCTGGTAGCGCCCAAAAGATAAGGAGACATGTAAAGCGCCCCATAAGGGCTACCTTTTCTTTTTTCTTTTTTACTACACTAGCTGACCCGGCGAACTTTGTTCCGCCTTAATGGCAATAAATAAGCAGACTTTTTTTTAATTTCGAACGGGATAAAAAGTATCCTATGTCCTTCTCCTGGCTCTAAACTACCTCCCTGACAATTTTCAGCTAAATCGGTTCAGCCGTTCTTGAGTTATAAGTGGAGTAACTAACACGACTTTCTTTTATATATATAGATATAGATATATAGATTTTGACGTTCATAAGTGCCACTTGTGGTCTAAACTGAATAAATATTTTTGATTTTGATACGGTTACGATTTTCGAGTTTAGCTACTTGATTGACTCTATTTCTAAGACTTACCACGTCTATTTCTATTGTAACACAATTAAATCAATTAAACCGAGTTAATGAGATAGTCATTGTAAAAATGTCGTGTCAAAATGGAAATAAATCATCCAGCATCATTGTGAAACGGTTTTTCTTAGTTCCCTGTTAAGATTCTAACGTAATACTTAATTTGCCTACGCTAATGTTGATTCATACTTCTTAGTAAATTAACACATAATAATTTATTGTCAGACTATTAATGGTATAACGACTGGTGACTGCTAAAGAATGATATGCATTTTATGTGCTTTTGATAAAAGACGATTGTCGGGTATACAACAACAACTATAATCCCCTATTTCACTAAATTATTATTGTTATGCCAAAATCACACGAATATTATAAAGGCAAAAGTTTGTGAGTGTGTATGTTTGTTACTTCTTCGCGTCTAAACGGCTGGAGCGATTTTAATATACTTTGGTATGGAGTTAGCTGACACGACACCGTGGATTAACACATACGCTATGTATCGCGGGTAACACCGCGGGGCACAGCTAGAAAGAAAGAAGAAAGAAAGAAATAGACTTTATTAGCTAGTTAATCATATAATTGGATCAATGGTTTATACAGACACTAGACAGTAAAACAAACGAAAACGACTAGATTTCTAGCATACGTGAGACTCTTAAAGGCAATCTTACCATGATGTAATGGTAAGTGATTCTGTGACCTAGAGACATTTACCATGGTTAAGGGACATTACCTAGTTGTAGTCTGAATATGATTTAAACATAGATAAATATTTTATTGACATTGCGAACATCAGGCCTCCCCAACCCGTCTGGCCAGCGCGCCAGTGTAATTCTTATGACTGTACCAATTTTAGGCTGAATAATATATTGTTCTAAGTTATCTATGAGTGGTCCCAGTTGCCGGAAGAATATTATTTAATTTTTAAGGATCCGGCGACTGGGACCGCGGTCCCAGTTAATTGCGGTCCCAGTCGCCGGAAGCCTCACACACGGAGGAACCAATCACAGAGCTCTATTCAACGCTGTGCGGTCGATATGCTGCGTGACTTAAGCATCATTTGTGAATACGGGCGTAAAACTCATTCATTGTTGCTAGTAGGTTTTTAAAAAGCACTTTTACACGTCCCAGTATTAACCCTGCCACTGCTTCGGGACAATAAATGGGCCAGTGCTGGGAAGAAGAAGCGCAAGAGACTCAGTCACTATTGTCAGCCTCTTTTTCGATCAAATACTTAAATTAAACAAGATATTATTATGTAATAATTGCGAGCTAGGCAGGTAAAGTCCACGCACTTTTGTCATTTAGTGCAGGGATGTTATGGATATCCGTAACCGTTACCGAAACTTTCGGATATCCGGAAAAAAAATCTGAAACCGTAACCGATTCAAAAGTTTCAGATAGTTTCGGGTGTAGGCAGTTTAAATTGATTTTTGTATAGCATTATATGTAAAGGCATAACTGCCTGATTTACCTTTATAATGCCATCTAGTATCAATTTTTATTTTTTTATTACTTTTTATTCGATGTAAAGTGTGCGGCCATTAATGAACCGTGTTGGACAACTATTGCAAATTTCATTCTAAAGCACAGATATCCGTAACTGTAACTTTCGGATATCCGAAATAAAAAAATATCCGTAACCGTAAGCGAAACCGGTATAATATTAATCCTATATCCGTAACCGTATCCATAACCGAAACTACATATCCATAACATCCTTATTTTAGAGGGTCGTGCTCCTGCAATGGAGACCAAATGACCTGATGATGATGATTTTAAGTTGTATATTGTTTGTTACAGGACGCCTGGCAGTCATCACTTTCAGCATATTCACCGTGGCACTCGGCATCATTCTATCCTTCGTACCTTGGCTAGACTACATTATATTTCGGGTGAGTTAAGTTTTCTTTTTATGGGCACTCTGCTGAACTAGAGCCCCGCAATTGATGGGAGCCCCCACCTGCTCCCTTATAATGAATCATCATATGATTTTAAATATTCCACGACCACTCTGCCAAGAGTGTAGCGACGAAAAATAATCTTTTGTATCCCACCAAAAACATAAATATAAAAATGGAGAGCCAAGTTCAATACAAAATTATGCTTGGCTGTGGGCTTCACCGCAAAAAGAATGGAGATCTAAATGAGTGCCAAGTTCTATGCAAAATCCAAATATGTATAGGAACAAAACAACATTATGAACAAGTATTAAACTCTATTTGTTTGCTTTATTGGATACCTAACAATTGCTGTTATTTAAAAATGTGAGATCTTAAAATAGGTTACATTTGACTCTAAAAATATTGTCCATAATGTTAGTAGCCACTTATGCTAAATACCATTTTGTCCTCACAGGAACTCAAAATCTGGAACGGCTCGTTAAGCTACAGCTACTGGCAGCGGCCCGGCGTGGTGCGACTGACCAAAGTATACATTTTCAACGTGACCAACCCTCAGGGCTTCCTGGAGAATGGAGAGAAACCTAAGCTGGTGGAAGTCGGACCTTTTGTGTATAGGTAAGTCTTGATTCGATCATGACAGTCCTGGATCTGTCAATAGGCCGTATAGGCAGATTTCAAATGACGCTTACTCGATTTCAGAAGATAAAAGTTAAATAAAAATCCAACCCCATCCTAGCCTACGGGCAGCAAAACTGTAAATCCGCCACTGGGTCATGATGACATAGTCCGACGGATTAGCAAGCTGAAGTGGCAATGGGCAGGGCACATCGGTGTCCTGCCTATTGCCACTTCAGTTTGCTAATCCGCGAAACTGACGTCCGATGGGTAGCAAGATTCTGTAGGTAAGACCATCCACAAGGTGGACAGACGACGTCATAAAGGTAGTAGGAAGGCGCTGGATGCAGGCTACCAACCAGCCAATCTGGAAATCATTGGGGGAAGTTTGTTCATCAGTAGTCGTCCTGTGGCTGGAATAATGATGATGAAACCACCATCTGAAAAACATATTAATAGTCAGGCCTCCCTCTTAGTTTACCCCAAAATCTGTAGAAGTTCTAGATGCAGGCAGCGCAGGACCGTTCGCTATGGAAATCCTTGGTTGAAACGAAGTCTAATTTGTGACATGTATTGTACGTTTCTTGAGAGAAAATAATATGTAGTTGACAGTAGGTACCTAACTACCTAGTCGTTATCTTCTCGCCAGTGGTGGAACAAATGTTTATGGTACATTACTCGTTTATAAGAATGAGGTTAACTTATTTTAAGTGATACTGATGATAATAATATAGTGTAAAGGACATTTTATTATCAAGTTTATTCTTAACAACAACAATCACGTTGTAAGTTAATTTCACACGTGTTTTAATCAATTTAACTTTATCTCTTATCTTAAAAATCACCTAAGCATCATTATCACTCGAGCATTCCTTGTATGGTCACGTAGTATCCACAGTTTTACACAAATATTACAAACGCAAAAGTAAATCTGTCTGTCCGTTACAATTTTAGAGTTACAAGTGGGTATTTTATCAATTTTGATTTTAGTAGGGAAAGATGGGAGTGATAGGACCACAGATCACAGAAACTAAAGGGAGATGTGACAAAGGGGCGGGGCCGGTGTCTCAGCAATATGCCCAAAAACAGAACACATTGCTGCAGACGTCATAATGTAAATAGTTTACATTGCTTGCGTAGTAGACTAAAGATTATTCGAACGTTAATGAGCACATATTTTGATTACTAATGCGACACTGAGTTTCGAACTCAGCGCATTAGTTGGCATCTCTCTATATTTCTATAGATGGGACCTAGGAAAATGAATTTTACTAAAAAAATCTTAATAAAAAAGGTGACGTTTAAAAAGTGGGCTTCGCGTCCCAATGTTGCTATAACCCTACTACCTTCCAACCCTTCGGGACCATAAATGGGCCAGTGCTGAGAAGAATCCGAGCGCAAGAACTCCCTTAAAGGGGACAAAATAGGGGATGAAATTTTATGAGTATCATATTACATTTTTTTCCTCATTGTAGTATTGTAAGAAACATCAAATCTTTGTGGCATCTTACACAGTTGGAATAGATTATATTTTACAACGAAACTATACTCGTATAGACTGATGTGCTGTCGAGTGTAAAATACTACGTCGGTCATATGAAGTAATATAGTATCTGCTCACTATGATCAAGTACGAACCATTCATTAAAATAGTGTGCAATTTAAAAAGAAATCTAGAATAAATATCAGGTCATTTAGTCTCCACTGCAGGAGCACGCCTCTAATTGACCAGAGGCAAGAGGATTTGTCCTACACTCCCCACGCTGGCCAGACGGGTTGGGGAGGCCTGATGCTCGCATGTTTGTCCCTTAGAGATTCTATTGGTTTTTTTACAAACACAGCCCTCGGTAGGTAGGTACGCATCCTCGCACATATTTTTGGAACTATTCCCACCTCCTGTTCCCACTGCCACTCCTGTGTAGCCAAGATCTACAGCTTGACCGCCAATAACCCAACCAGTGAAGGTCAAGTTTGTCCCGGGGTAAAGTTAAACTGTCATTGGACCCGCAACGAAATGAATCAGAAGAACATAATTTCGTTGCGGGTTGCGGGGACTCCTGTTCGAAGTTAAGTTTCGACTGCGCGTATCTGGTGGAATCGCAGCCTAATCGGTCGAATGGCGCAGCCCCGATCTGGTTGCCAAATGCCCTCACGCGATCAAGTAAAATTTCGCTAAAACCAGTTGGTACATTGGCATTGGTTGCCCAATACAAATGTACAGACAACAACAAATTACTCGAATTTAAACCCTATTGCGACATAAGGACAGACGTTCGTGTCTGTATTGTGTACATTGAATGAACTTGTACTAAATAATGTCAAGTTATGATATGTTTATGAAATCGTCGAGTTTAAATGTGGTCCCAGTTTGGTTGACATTGCAGACTTGAATCAACCTAATTGTCAAAAATAATTGAAGAAAAATACTTAGTAGGTGTAGATAGTAGAATTTATATGATCGCCTAGCCTAATGGATCGCAACCGGTTTAATCTAGAATCTAGTAAACCCGCAACATCTAGCAGCTAGTTGTAACCCAACTTCTTCTTGATAGAACCAAAGTTAGATGAAGAAGAAGTTGGGTTAGATCAAGATGTAGATCCTGGCTATTACAGTACCTCTAGCATGAAAAACTCTCGACTTCGAATCGTTTGCGTATTCGAATCCCCATGAAAAGACTAAGTACGAAAACTAAAACAGAGCCCTTGTGAACGTGTCGTAAAGTGAACTTAATATGAGAAATGGTTGCACTAAACTTAGTTTGGCAATCAAAATCGTCACGTTATCGTTTAATTGGAAGGTTGAATATCGATTTTTGTCAAATACGAAAACGATTCGATGTCGAAAGCTGTTCATGCTAGAGGTACAGGAGTTGTAGCGTGGGAACGAGAGGTGGGAATAGTCACGTATGTTATGTTCTAACTTTGTAAAGTCTTTATGTCCAATGACAGTTTAACTTTCCCCCCGGGACAAACTTGACCTTCATTAGTTGAGTTATTGGCGGTCAAGCTGTAGATCCTGGCTACACAGGAGTTGCAGCGGTGAAAAAAAGAGGTGCAAATCGTCCAGTAACATGGTCTAACTTTTCACCACTCTTTTGCGCCTCCATGTTAGCAAAAAATAGAGAACTCAGTACGAATACTAGGTAGTTATTTCTATTTTTATGATAAATACCTTCAAAGTAAATAACTCTAAAGGTTGTAAACATTTACATTCAAATTAAATACAATTGAAGAGTCAATTGCTTGTGCGCTTGACCCGAGCTGAGTTACTTACGTAGGTATAGGCTATTTGCCTCAACCTAGGCCTTTAGGTCTCAGATTATACCTAGGGTATACTTAAATTATACTAGCTTTTGCCCACAGCTTCACCCGCGTGAAATCTGTGCATAGATTTTTTCAGCCTAGCTCGAACTTATCTAGTAAAACTAGCGGACGCCCGCGACTTCGTACGCGTGGATCCCATTTTACCCCCTTAGGGGTGAAGTTTCGTAAAATCCTTTCTTAGCGGATGCCTACGTCATAACATCTACCTGCATGCCAAATTTCAGCCCGATCCGTCTAGTGATCTAGTGGTTTGGGCTGTGCATTGATAGATCGCTGTGTCAGTCAGTCAGTCAGTCACCTTTGAGTTTATTCCGCCACTTCTTCTCAGCACCTAGCGATATGTTGTCCCGGTAGGGCAGGCTATATTTGAAACGTTACAAGTGCCCTGAAAAAAGCGTACATATTAATATAGGGCACGGGACACACTGAAAACCAGTGTCACCCACGGTGACGCAGGCCCGACACTGGTTATTATGATACCTAATATCAGAGTAAATACAAATGAGTAGGTCATCTTCATTACTATATACTCATTTGTATTTACTCTGCTAATAGTGACTGGGTTTCTTGCGCTGCTTCTTCTCACTACTGACCAATTTAAGCAGTGGTAGGGTTAGGCGTGTAAAAGCGCTAATTTTTAATAGCAAATAAATAATTTTACTGTTGTCTTTTTTAAGGTACCTTTTAGTCTATTTGTGAAGTCCATTGTAATCAATGTTTCTTTCTTTCTTCATAAATTCCCCAACTGACAATCTTCTCCATTCCAGGGAAGACATGGAGAAGGTGAACATCAAGTTCCACGACAACGATACAGTCACGTTCCAGCACAACAAGATACTGCGGTTCGTTCCGGAACTGTCTGTGGATAAAGCACAGAAACTGGTCGTGCCCAACATTCCTCTTTTGGTAAGTAAAAACTTCCAAAATTGTTGGCCAATGGGGCAGCAAGATTCTGGAGTGGAGGCCACATACCGGAAAACGCAGTGAGACAATGAATGGTGAGTGCAATGAAGAGTACGTACACAACCTCAGACGTATGACTATCATGAAACAAGACCTTTATGATGCTCACAGCCATATCGAATTAATGGAAGCTGAAAGAGAAGCCTGCACAGCCACCAAAACCCAAATCATGTTTGACGAGTTAGTCGGTAGTGCGCCCAGCCTGACCCAAACTGCATCTGACAAACAATTAATTACCATAGACCTAACTTGTGATAATACTTTAAACAATACTCCTGTATGTGGTAAGATTGTCAGATGCAGTAAAAATAAATTTAAAAAGTATGTAAAAATTAGTAATTATATTAAAAAAACAAATAAGTTGATTAAAAAACAAAAATGCTTATACAACAAAGTAAACTATATAAATGAGAGACAGCGTCTAAAGAATGAGCTTGACATATGTTCCACAATGTTAGAGAATAGTGTACTGAAATATGAACATGATGTCGAAAACCTAGAATATAAATTATGTAATCTTAAGAAATCTTTGAACACAATGTCTGAACGGTATCAATGTACAAAAAAAGAGTGTGATGAACATTTCCAGGCTTTGAAAAAATTTATATCGTGACGTCCACTCATTTAACACGAGACATAAGAATAAACTTGCTGTTCCATCATTTAGGTTGCATAAGATAGGTAATTCATTCTTGGGGAAATGTATTACCATATTTAACAAAATACCACACAACCTTGTCGAATTGCCAATAAACAAATTTAAGATACATATAAAAAATACCCTTATGTCCAAAGGGTACTACAAGGTTCGAGACTATATTGATGACAAGGATGCGTGGTCAGTTCAGTCTGCACATATTTGATGTACTTAAATTTGACTATTCTTACCGTTAGATAATTCCTGGCAATAAGTGGTGACTGAGTTTGTTCCGGCGTTTCTTCTCAGCACTTGCCATATGTTTGTCTCGAAGCGCTGGTAGGGCCCAAAAGATAAGGAGACATGTAAAGTGCCCCATAAGGGCTACCTTTTTCTTTTTTTATTATTTTCTATTGACGTTCATAAGTGCCACTTGTGGTCTAAACTGAATAAATATTTTTGATTTTGATTTTGATTTTGATTTTAGACGTCCACCCACCACCAAAATAAGTTTGAATAATATTTCCAGTTTTCGCAACATTGTTCTTTACTGCTCCGCCCCTTTTGGCTGTAGGGTGTGTTATATTATTATAGCCTAAACCCTTCCTCGATAAATAGCCTATCCAACACAAAAATAATTTTTCAAATCGGAACAGTAGTTCCTGAGATTATCGCGTTAAGTAAACAAACTCTTCAACTTAAAAATATTAACATGGATACTTTACAAAATTGAGGACCAATGGGGCAGCCTTATAAAGGTAGAGCAGGAAGGCGCTGGATGCAGGCCGCTACCAACCGTGCGATGTGGAAATCATTGGGGGAGGTCTATGTTCAGCAGTGGACGTCCTGTGGCTGAAATGATGATGATGACATCAATATAATCCTGAAAACTATGTTAGTTTTAAATTGGCTGTAAAATTCGCATTTCTAAGATGTTTTTTGGTTCCACCAAGCCAAGTCTCCGGATTGAATTTTTAAACATTTTTTCTTTCAGCAACCTCAAGATTCTAGAGTAGATTTTTATTGATTTGGTTTAATTTACTACTAAAACATTGAAAGTTGTCCAAACTAAAAATTCAAACTGGCGATTAGGCCCATTGACCAAGCTAAAAGTGGGGCAAGTCGCTAAATAAATCGTCTGAACGACGCCGAACTACCCTTTACTTTTAAAGAAACTTCCCTTTTCTTATTATTTCAGACCGTGACCTCTTTCTCTCCAAATCTGGCCGGCTTCCTCTTCAATTTGCTTGTCTCCGGCCTCGCCATCACGTACAAGGATCGAGCCAAACCATTCGTGCAAGTTACTGCAGAACAGCTAGTCTTTGGGTAAGTTAACATCAGATTTAGAATAAGAATAAGACCACCCTCAACTTCAACAGCATCAGATTTCGTAGAAAGAACCACTCCTACTCTTCCCGTGGATGTCCCAATAGGCGACTAAGGGACAAATAAATATGCGAACATCACATCACCCGTCTGGCCAGCGTGGGGAGTGTAGGACAAATCTTCTTACGGTAAATTATAGAGGTTCATGCTCCTGCATTGGAGATAAATGACCTGATGATGATGAGGATAATGATGAGGATGATGATGAAGAAAGACATTATAAATACGTATGTAGGTAACTTTGTCTGTTATCTTTTCATGCTTAGACCACTGAATTTGGTGACAGTTTGAGACCTAGGAAAAAATATAACGGTTTATCCTCATCCTTTTATTTTTATTTATTTATTAGGTACACCAACGATAGGTACAACAATACACAATATGTTAAAAAATACGCAAAATATTAAGCTAATTGCACTATCACTTAGAGGTATACACAGCTTGCAAGAAATATAAGTTGCTGCTTAGTTAGCATAAATGATGTTATATAAGTAAAATTTTTATGATATAGAGTCGGTTGCTGTAGCCTTGAATTTGGGTAGGGACATGAAATGCACATCCAGGGGACCACTACATTTATTGTAGATCTTGCAGATCCGACATATAGGAGAGTTGGCTCCTAGAACAGTTTTTCGAAAGGGGCGGGAGAGAGGTTCAATGGGTTTACGTGGTATTCGTAATGGGACTTTGAAGTTAAACTTCGCTAGCAAGGTTGGACTGCGCACATGATGTCTCATAATTTTGTAAAAGAAAGAAAGATCAAGTAGGTCTCTACGACGTTCTAGGCTTTTTATTTCCAAGTCAGTTAAGATCTCATTATACGAGTACCTTCTTTTGTCTGATCCTGCAATTCATCATCCTGAAAAACTTTAATTTCTAATGTTTTTTAAATGAAAACTTATTTACGTATAAATGCTTTTGATAGTTACAAAATAATAGTGTTTTTGTAAGAAACACGCCCGCGATAGACTTTCTGTGTCAAACAAAAACTGCTGGCAGAAGATAGTTATTTTATTGTATTTTATTTTTTTATATTTTCAGATACGACGACCCCCTGGTGACTCTCGCGCATTATTTTTACCCCAAGGGTAAAAGACCGAACAGTCAGATGGGACTATTGCTCGCTGTAAGTACCTTGATCTTTCTTGAAAATTACTCGAAGGTAAGATTCTTAAACGAACTGAAGACACTGACATAGACGGATTAGCATTAGCAAAGATGACTGAGTTTCTTCCGTCACTTCTTCTCAGCACCAGCCCGAAGTGGTGGTAGGTCAAGCTATATTTAGGTTATGTATAAGCTCCCTGAAAAGGCCCTAAAGCCTTGATCACACGTACCGAGTAATCGGGCGAGACAGTGCTCTCGGCTGAGTACCTACTCGGTGCGTAGGTATGAGCAGTGCCGTAACTAGCCTTTTATGCGCCCGGTGCGAGAAATATAAAAAAATGTAACCTTTTTGAATAAAAAGTAACCTTCTACGGGGGGGGGGGGAGCAGAGCGTGCATGAAACAAAACTAGATACTGGTCTGGTCATTTCTGCGCCCCTCCAGGGTCTGCGCCCTGTGCCTGGGCACCGCTGGCACCGCCCTAGTTACGGCACTGGGTATGAGCATAGCGCCGAGTGATCGGCCGAGTGCTCGGCCGAGCAAAGCGACGAGACAGTAGCTCGACTCCCGTTCAACTTACTAGGCCGAGTATCCACCCTCCCGCTGCCCCGCACTGTCTCGCTCGCTCGCTCGGCAGGTCTGAACGTGTATTGTCTCGCCACTCGCCACTCGGCCAAATGATTGACGTCACGTCCACAGATTAGAGAAAAAGAAAAGTCTCAATAGAACTGAACTGACTGTGCTAATTTCAGAACACGTGTGAACAGCTCGTTTACATCACTGTCTCGACCGAGTAATCATTTTACTGTCTCGCCTGTTTACTCGGTACGTGTGATCAAGGCTTAGAGCTGAATTGATTTCATTTTATTGGGGAGGTCTATATTCAGCAGTGGACACCTGTGGCTAAAATGATGACGTAGACTTCAATTGGGAGTTAGGACTGCTCTGACATTGCATTAACTGTTGTTCAGAGTAGGTATTCTTCTTAGTATTAAGTAACTGTTAAAATTCTTCTCTCTGAGCTAGTTTAATTTAATCTCATTCAAAATTTCAGTTAATCCTTACCGATTTCCCGCCTTTTGTATTTATCTGTGCACTAATATTACATCTTGTTGGTGAATGGGTGGCACTACTTAGTTTACACTTGTTTTTATTTATTTTTTCTTCTTCCATTATTATGTGCCACTGTCATGTCTATGTAATTGCCTGTATTTGTGTGATGTCCATTGTAATAAATGTATCTTACATTCTTTCTTTCTTTGTGTACTGGTAATTTAGTAAAATTAACCAGTTTTCTTCGTCCCCAGAGAAACGGAACTCTAGACGAAGTCGAAACGATATACACTGGCCAGAAGTCCATGGAACGGTTCGGGTACATCGACAAAATCAACGGCCTGGACCATCTGCCGCATTGGAAGGAACGCCCTTGCAATAACATCAGGTAAACACTATGCTATGCTCTAAGCAGATCATAAGACTGAGTAGGATCCGCGTCGGTGCCAGCCTGCCAAGTGCCAGGGTTAAAGAAAGAAAGAAAGAAAAATATTTATTCGATGCAAGTAGGTACACAGCAAGATAATAACTAAAACTAGACAACAGAACGTCTACAAGCACCAAAATGGCATCAGCTCAGTATACGCCGTGACGGCAGAGAGCGCATCACGACCACTGGTATTCTGCGGATGCCAGTTGAGGTAAAGGGCGCAGCTCGCCCAGGAACAATCGGTTAACGTAACAAGTAATTTTAAAGATAGATAGCCTAGACAGATTATTTAATTACATTACTTATGTATAGCTAAGATTCTAATAATAATTAATATAAATTAATAACTACAACTTGTGCTACAACCATGAACAAACAACTCATGCACAGAAATTAGTTCTTACGATTTTCTTTTTATGATATGAATGGTATTTCTATAATGCTATTATGTGTGCTTTTGAAGGTTTAAAAGATACTTTTTGTAATTTAATTTAAAAGAATTTAACGTGTTAAACGGGTTAACGGGTTAAACGTATTTTTCCGACAGTTCATTAAAAATATAACCAAATAGTGACTGAGTTTCTTGTGCTGCTTCTTCTCAGTAAGTACTGGCCCATTTAATGTCCGGAAGCGTGATAGGGCTAATACAGGGAGCCTTTTCAAAGCCTACTTGGAAAAAAATAAATCAGTTATATGAATTTGTTTGTAGTAAAACCTTTCGTTTCAATTCGTATATCTGGATGACATACCTACTTAGTTTAATGAAGCCATGACATGCTTTTTTATCCAGTTATTTTGATTTTAACACTAAACTACTAAACTAATTTAGATAAACCTTTCCTCCTCCATTTGAAGTTGGTTAAAAGTTTAAAGTTTACCCTGACTTAAGTTACGTGTGCACTTCCCAAGAATTCATTTCATAAATAACTGTTGCCTCAGCTTCATTGAAACGTGAGGCAACGTTTAAGCACACAACAAGCAAAAGGACAATGAGTAATTTCTTCATAAATGACAAAATAAACATTGCACAAACTATATTTGCCGTTATAGGGAAAATGCCGACAACTTCCGGCAGTCTATTGCAATAAAGAAACATAAAGTAGACTCGGTGGACTGACGATCTGGTGAAGGTTATAAGAAGTAGGTATCTGGATGCGGGCAGTGAAGGAAATTTAATAGTTGCAGAAATCCTTGGGGGTCTTTGTCCAGCAGTGGACAAAGGCCGATTGAAATGACACTATTCTTGTGTGTTTTCATAAAGTTAGTCAACCTTTGTTTTGTCTCCTGTCATCCGCTTTGCACTGGAAAGTCGAACACTTAACTTCGAACTCCTCCTATGTTCTTCTGATTAATTTCGTTGCGGGTCCAATGACAGTTTAACCCCGAGACACACTTGACCTTCACTGGTTGGGTTATTGGCGGTCTAGCTGTAGATCCTGGCTACACAGGAGTTGCAGCGATGTTTTAATAAGAACAAAGTCGCGGACAGAAACTTATGAACAGTTTAAATTTAACTTGAGTTCAAGGGCAGTGTAACGTAATGAACAGCTGAGTTTTAATTATAAAATAAATTACATCACACTAATAAACCTTGGAGACAAAGTTATGAAAGTCATAAAGTAACGCCCGTATTCACAAACATTACTATGAGGTCTCACAGTGCGCGTGGACGCACAGGGTGACACATGAACCAATCACAGAGCTGTATTCAACGCTGTGCAAAATAAGCATCCTTTGTGAATACGGGCGTCAATGTTTTATGTGATTCATGTTATTACTAGAAAAGCTCTAAAGTAAAGATTATAGCACATAGAGGTACAAAAGCTTGTATAGACGATGATGACGTCACTATTGTACCAACTCAATTGACAAACTTAGAAAAGCTGTGCTTTGGAATTATTGCTAAATGATGTGACGCAAGGACACAAAGACCACCAATTTAATTACGTTTTGACGTTTTAAGTATACCTAGAAAGGTAAGAGTGTTACAAGGCGACAATAGCATAATGATGATGTCCCGAACTTGCCGAATGGACTAACTGTGGTGAACCCACTCGTAATGTAACACAAGCATAAGTATTTAGCTCGAGGGGTTTACGGGTCTATTTGCTACCCAGCTTTTCCCCAAAAGCTGGGTCCCTCCCTATCCAGGGGAAAGGGATGCCAAATCAGATTTGAAAGATAAGGTACTCGTAAGTAAGTAGAGGGCCGCAGCCATGCTTACCATACTTGAGGGAGTTTACCAGTCAGTTTACTATGCCGAGGGGTCCCGGGTTCGATTCCAGGCCGGGCAGAAATTGAAATGGTGAATTTTAATTTCTGTAACGGGTCTGGGTGTTTTCTATGTATATTAAGTACTAGCTTTCCGCCCGCGGCTTCGCGCGCGTGAACTACATTATCTACATATTTTACGGAACCCTATTTTTTTTTTAAATAAAATTTAGCCTATGTTACTCGTGGATAATGTAGCTTTCGAATGGTAAAGGAATTTTTAAAAACGGTCCAGTAGTTTTTGAGCCTATTCATTACAACCAAACAAACAAACAAAGTTTTCCTCTTTATAATATTAGTGTAGATGTATTTAAAAAAAAGTATTTAAGTATGTTTATATCCGTTGTCTAGTAGGTACCCATAGTACAAGCTTTGCTTAGTTTGGGGCTAGCAGCGCAGTGTAAGAAAAATGTCCAAGGATATTTATTTATTTAGCTGTTAGCCTGTAACTGGCACCAGGTTTTTCTTTACTACTTCTTTGGTAATTTTTACCTACCTACCATGGTGTGAGTTGAGTATGATAGCGACGCTACTGAACCAATTTTTTGTTTGGGTTTTAAATGTTAACTGCATTCGCTTACCTCATGTTTGTGACTTATTTACGACTAAAATGCCCCATTGATGTCAGATGTTTGGTTATGTAATTTTGTTACCTTTATGTACCTAGTACACACAAAGGTGACTGAGTTTCTTGCGCTGCTTCTTCTAGCCCATTTATTGTCCCGAAGCAGTGACAGGGTTAAACTAATAATAATTTTACAGGCCAAATCCTCCATATACCTCTGGTAAATAAGAGGGTCTTGCCGGGTTAGTGGAGACTAAATGTCTTGATGATGAACCTGGTCCAATGACAGTTTAACTTTCCCCCGGGACAAACTTGACCTTCACTGGTTGGGTTTTTATTGGCGGTCAAGCTATAGATCTTGGCTACACAGGAGTTGCAGTGGTGGGAACGAGAGGTGGGAATAGTCCCGTTGATGATGAACCTCTATTTAATTCACTGTCCTCAAATATGTTTGAGTATGTATAGGGCACCACACTACAACCCATTAGTATTTTTATACTTCCCTTCTCCTTATAATCCACAAAAATTCTATCCATTGGATAAATTAAGTGCTTAAGCGCCTAACCCATTGGTATTTTATGCTTCCCTTCTCCTTATAATCCACAAAAATTCTATCCATTGTATAAATTAAGTGCTTAAGCGCCTTACCCAGCTTCTTGCCTGGGGCGAGTCATAATACCTAACTTTGGGCTCAGGGGGATCAAGTCAGATTTTTTTAGGTCAGATCGTTTTGGGAGGAAGGGGGCATCTGTGCACGCCCATGTAAGTGCATCTAGCATCTAACTGACTAATATATGTTTCAGAGCTTCCGAAGGTTCGTTCTTCCCGCCTCGCGCTGTGACCAAGTCGGACATAGTGCATGTATACGACAAGGATCTGTGCAGGATTCTGCCGCTGCAGTATCGGAAGGATTTTTACAAAGATGGTGAGTTTTATTAAATTACTATAGGCCTAGCACTTAACTCAATCAGTGCCTGAGGTATGAGAGCGGCACGGGACGGGTGGCATTGACATATGACGTCGTGACAGAGCATATAAAAGACAATGCCGGAAATTGGCGTCTTTTTTTTTTTCGCGCGGCCATCGACCAAACCTTGTTTTTTTATTACAAAATAGTGTAATAAACCAAACTTACTATGACATGTATACCTCTAAACTCAGTCTGAACTGAGTTACGAGCGTTAGAAGTTTGATGATTTACATACTAGATTTGATTTTTGCGCGCAAGTTTTGTAAGAAATTGCAACAAAATAGTGCCATTGTATGTGTAAACCATGGACCTATAAAAAAAGTCGGACGGATTCTCATCAACAAAATACTGTGACGTTAGGATACACCAGCTTGCCTGTACGTACAGGCCGGCACGCACACATTCACACCCTGTTACACCACTTCGAGTGCAAACTTCACACAGTTGACACATTTAAGCAGCAAAAAAACAACACGAATACGACATGTCTTGTGTGATGAAATTGTGTAAAAACCGTTCTGTTCGAACAAACAAAAATTAAGGAATCACATTTCACAGGCAAAATAATAATCCAATCACTTATTTCCCGACATTAAAATATTGAAATTAATTGAAATCAAACGTCATTCACTCGAAAAAATAATACGTCAAAGACCAGTGTTCTCAGTTATTTACGTGGGAAAATTACCCGAAATATGGGAAATTAATAATAATTTTAGGACTTTTTAGTTATTTATTACGCATACTATGGAAATAAAATAATTTATCATAATAATTGTGTTTTAATGGGATATATTTTCATAGGCAAATTTGATCCTCCCCAAAAATGTGGAACTGCAAAATTCAAATTTTCTTACATTGATTTCAAGTCAGTGTCAGGTTGTATGTTAAAAAAAATTTATCAGAGATAATAATAATATTATATTGATGATGCATAAGATTATGATTATAATGTACACAAGATTCGTAATTTGTAACTGCGTGAATCATTTTTGATCAACATTATGTACATACCCTGACACACTGACTTGCAAACAATGTAAGAAAATTTGAACATTGAAAATTTCGCGCCTACCTCAACGCATTCACCTTTCATCCTTTTAAAATGGCACGGAATAATTCTGTCTACATTTCCAAGTAACATCTGCCGATCTATGTTTTTCTTAAAATAAATGGGTAAAATGTTTTGGCTAACATGGCATCCCTAAATTCACTCACACAATAGACAAACGCCAAAATTTTGCGTCACAGTTTTGTTGTAGCGCGAGTTCCGTCCGCCTTTTTTTATAGGTCCATGGTGTAAACAAAGAATACCATCCATTAAAGGCCCCAGACATCAGGGTGGAGCAGAATCAGCGCAATAAAAAAATAGCGCAATATTTTGTTGTAATTTCTTACAAAACTTGCGCGCAAAAAGCAAATCTAGTATGTAAATCATCAAACTTCTAACGCTCGTAACTCAGTTCAGACTGAGTTTAGAGGTATACATGTCATAGTAAGTTTGATTTATTACACTATTTTGTAATCGAAAAACAAAGTTTGGTCGATGGCCGCGCGAAAAAAAAAAAGACGCCACCTTCCATACAAAATCTGGCATTGCCATTTGAAGGAGATCTGAAGTCTCGTTGACGTTTGATGTTACAAAAATACCCTCCCGCGCCGCTCCCATAGCTCCCATGCACCGACATAGTTCATCACTATACCTATAGAGCCACATATCTTTGAAATGACGTAGCTCACTCATCATCATCAACAGCCCTTTACAGTCCACTGCTGGACTATGAGGCTCTTCTACTATAGTGGAGGGTTTTGCCATAATCCCCACGCTTGGCGGGTTGGAGATCGCTGCTCACTCATCAACCCGGAAAGGGATCGTAACCGTATCAACTCGAGACGGACAGTACATTTGTATGAAATTCCATAGGTACTGCATCGCACACTTATCCGCGCCGTAAACGCCTCGCCTCGCGGTTGACAGCGCGCGAAAGGCGATGACAGCTCGTGAAAGACGATACGGTCACATACGGTGTTGATTTTATGTCTGATGACCTCTATTGAAATTTCCCAATATTCTCTTCCAGGCATCCAAACCGGTCTCTACACGCCGCCCGCCTCCACCTTCGAATGCGCCGACGTGAACCCGGACAACAAGTGCTACTGTGAAGGAGAGAAGTGCCCGCCCCGGGGGCTGCAGAACATCAGCCCGTGCCAGTACAGTAAGTGTCTTATTAAAATAAACAGCTGTCAATGGTTAGCCGGATCTCCAGCGCGTGTTTTGCCCTAAAGCCCGGTCTGTGAGCACGTAGCACGACGATAGCCCGCAGTGGCGGGACAAAATTCTACATGCTCACAGACCAGACTAATACGCAATCAAGAAAAACGTCGTGTATGTAACTAACTATGTAATGGAATCTTAGAATCTGAATTACACGCACTTCTAATTTTTGTATCATCATCAAACTGGCAATTCTATGTAGATTAAATGACAATACGATATTATGGTACTATCGAGCTGGTCCACGGGACTATTCCCACCTGTCGTTCCCACCGCTGCTACCCTCTTGTATAGCCAGGATCTGCAGCTCGACCGCGAATAAAAACCCAACCAATTAAGGTCAAGTTTGTCGTTGGACCCGCAACGAATTAATCATAAGAACATAGGAAGAGTTCGAGGGTCGACTTCCCAGTGCCAAACGGTACAATGTGTTTGTGACGAAAAACAGCCTCCCATTCCCGTCTGGCCAGCGTGGGATGTGTAGACCAAATCTTCAATTTGGCTATGGTAAATTCGAGTCGTGCTCGTCGTCTTACCATGATTTTATGTTAGGTGTGCTCGCTAGCGAATGCGTCAAATAAAGGATGATGGGCACAAATGTATGGAAAGTGGTACCCGCTCCAATAGCCATAACCAATATATATTTTAAAAGGCCTTTAGATGTTGGAAAATGTCTGCTATGGGGCCAGTTCTAATTCACGTTTTGAAAGCAGTAATTCCACTAAGTATTATAATGAAAGTATAACACAATCATCCATGTATACGAGTATGTATTATGACTACAATCTATTAATATAACTAAAAGAAGCATAGAAAAGGAAAGGATTATACCTACGATGAACTACCCAAGCTATTAGCCCTTTATTCGCTTTCATCATCATCATCATGATCATTTTAGCCATAGGACGTCCAGTTGAACATAGGCCTCCCCCAATGATTTCCACAATGGCCGGTTGGTGGCGGCCTGCATCCAGCGCCTTCCCGCTACCTTTATGAGGTCGTCGGTTCATCTTGTGGGTGGACTTATTGGGTCTTGTGGGTTTATTCGCTTTAGCAACCCATCATAAAACCCTTAAGAAGTAATAAAACTTTAACCCCTTTATTAATAAAAGTTACACCCTAGTTGAACTCTGGCTTAAATTGTCATTTGGTATGGAAATGTCATTTTAATCCAAGGTTCTTTCTAGGTGTAACTTTTTACTAATGGGGGTAGTACTTCTTTAAATAAAAATATTTATTTCACAATTATCCCCATCAATAATTATAGAGTTAAGGAAGGATGCTGGAGCAGTAAACTCTTCCTGCCTCGCATAACCTAAGTACCATACGATGGACACGTATGATACTTCTTCTTCTTCTTCCTCGGTCCCTCACTGATGAGGATCGCGACCACAGATAGTGTTCCTCCACAGACTGCGGTCATAAGCTGTGTGGACCGCACGATGCAAACTCCCGCCCACCGTCTTCCTCACCGCGTCCGACCATCTCGTCGGTGCCCTGCCCCGAGCGCGTCCCCCTTCATACTGTATGATACTTAGGTTACACAAAAAGTATCTTTATCTTCGAACGCAACCAGATCTGAGACTGGTGGCCATAGTAAATGTTGTTCGTCTTGGTAAGACCTTTCAAATGACACTACAAACATAACTATTGGAGCCAGGTACCATTCTGCAAAAAAGTATGAATATCTTCGTACACAACCAGATCTGAGGCTGGTGGTCATAGTAAAAGTTGTTAATCTTGGTAAGACCTTTCAAACGATACTAGACTCATATCTATTGGAGCCGGGTACCATTTTGCCCATTGTCCTTTATGAAGATTTTAAGTAGTTCTTGAAAGTAACCACTAGGGGCGCCGTACAATCCGTCATTCATTTAGTCATTTTTCTACGCAGTCGCTAGCGAGCACACCTAACGTAAACTCATGGTAAGCACACTGGACAAAAAATTGATGTAAATTATTATTATTATTTATTTAAATACTATATTTTTTTCCAGATGCGCCAGTGTACCTCTCCTACCCTCACTTCTACGAAGCGGAACCCTCCCTGCTGGATGGCTTTGAAGGCCTGAACCCGCGGAAAGAGAAACACGAAACCTACTTCATGATACAACCGGTAACACTTAGTTTCTAAATATTAAAATTTCTTTAAGGTTCTGGAATGGAGGCCTCGTACCGGAAATCGCAGCGTAAGTCGTCCACCCACAAGGTGGACCGACGACCTCATAAAGGTAGCAGGTAGGCCCTGGATTAGGCCACTATCAACCGATCATTGTGAAAATCATTGGGGGAGGCCTATGTTCAGCAGTGGACGTCCTGTGGCTAAATGAAATGATGAATTTAAATTTCGATTACGACATTAGGTAATGCTGGAAGAAATTAAATTTCTAGCAAGCACCACTGCTTCTTCAGACCACTACATTTATTTCTACTTACAGAAACTCGGCGTCCCGCTCGAAGGATTTGTCCGGGTCCAACTGAACCTGAAGGTGGACCGCGCGCCGGATATCCGGGTCAACAACATCCACCGGTTTCCTGATATTATCTTCCCCGTAATGTGGGTGGAAGAGGTAAGGATAAAGATAATAATAAGAATAACTTCGTAACGCAAAAAAAATGCATGACGACTTCAGCTCGATCTGCGATGTTTCAGAAACACATAAACGTTACTGTATGCTAATATCACATTATTATTCATTTCAGGGCATCCACGAAGTCACCACTCCTATATGGAGATGGATCTATCTTGCCACGACTGTGGGTCCCGTCGCTGGACCCATCCTAACCTATTCCATGATTCTCTTCGGTCTTCTGGCACTTGCAGTGGTCTTTCTACGAGCTTACAAAAGCTTCGTAATCGGTCAAAACTCTCTGGAAATAATGGAATACGGAAGAGAGACTCTACGCCGTGGATCTACCCTTATCATCCACGGATCACATAAAATACTTTCGGGAAAAGAAGCAACATATCAACCTCTAAACACATCTGAAGAATTTACTGCAGTAGACAGTAAAATTCAAGAGCTGAAGTTCGTGAAGACAGATCTTAGCCAAAGTTTAGACGAATTAAAGTCAAAATTCAAACCAGAATTCGTCAGATCGAATTTTAGTGAAGTGGAAAGAGAGACGTTAATACATTCTGAGAACACGTTCATAATGTCAGAACACGGACGGTATAACTTCTTCCAGTTACCAGAAACATATTGTTAGGTATATTTTTAAATTTATATGAATTGTATGATGTTTTGTGATGTGTGGGGGATGAAATGAGCCATTTGGCAGATAATGCAGTTGTATGAGATTATTTGCGTTAGCAAATTTTGGTTTTGTAAAGATTTTAGTGGAAAATGGGATTTGATGGAAGCCATTCAGTAAGTCAATAAAGGTGATGTAGTAACAGTACAATGAACATTAGTGCCTTCATTATTATAATAAGAAATGGCTTTTGGTGTTTTTGAAAGACAATTTATCAAGTTTGTGATTAAAAACTCTTTGGTGTTTATTTCAGCACTGTCTTGTACTATGTTAAACTTGACCAATTTCTTCTGAAAGAAAATCTTTGGGACCAAATTTATAAATGTTATTGTCAGAATTAGAAAGATCCTAGAATAAATAAAGTATATTATGGATTAACTTCGAAATTTTGTTTGGTGAATGATTATTGGTTGTGTTCTGACTGAATGTACGATTCCAATTTTAGAGGAATCATAGTTTTTATAAAATATTTGCTCATCTTATACAGGGTGGAAACGTTAAGTGATCTCACTCGATTATTTCTAAACTATACAAGATATCGAAAAACTGATTACTGATTCTGAAAGTGCTTCACAAGCTCTTTCAAACGGTACCAATAATAGGTTACATAATAAACTGGATCTATTCGAAAATTAAATGTTTTCAGCCTCCATACTAAATGTATGCCAGTCAAACAAAATTAGAAGTATTTTTTTTTTTTATTAAACAATAAACACTTAAAATGAACTCGTAAATTGCATTCTTATTTAAAATTATTCATGGAAAACATTGGTTTTAGGCTTTACTTGCTATAATATTATCAAGACATGAGTGCCATGACTGTGGCTGTACTAAATGTATGGAAGCTGGAAACATTGAATTTTAGGATGAATCCAGTTAATTTTGTAACCTATTATTGGTATCGTTGGATAGAGCTCGTGAAGCACTTTCAGGATCAATAACTAGTTTTTGAATATCTTGTATAGTTTTTAATATTATGTGGTTTTACTAAATGTATGGAAGCTGAAAACAATTAATTTTCGGATAGATCCAGTTAATTCTGTAACCTATTATTGGTACCGTTGGATAGAGCTCGTGAAGCACTTTCAGGATCAGTAACCAGTTTTTCGATATCTTGTATAGTTTAGAAATAATCGAATGAGATCACTTATCGTTTCCACCCTGTATAGAATTTATTACTTAGTTTTTATTGGCCAACTTTATAGTTTTAAAAGTAATATGCATATTAATTGAATGGCTAAAATAAATTTCATATAAGACTGTGACTTATAAATTCGACTAAGTTTGTGTTATTTTTGTTGGTTTCTTGACTTATTTTTCAGACTTAATTTTAGTAGGGATAGTTTAGGTAAACAATTTAAGGTTATTAAGTTTGTTACCACAGCCATGGAAATTCGTCATAAATTGATGTACACGAACAAAAACATTGTGAGCCATTGGGATCATAATGCTAGTCGAAGTTTAATAACAAATGTGTTTGTTTATTTCTAATTGAGTCTGTCGTTTCATGTACTTTCGTCGAGAGAGTGGTATATTATTTTCAAAGGACTATAGGAATATATTAAATGGGTATTTTTGAAACATATACAATACAGATTCGTCCTAGTTTTAGGGTGTGGTACACATATCAATTTGTATCGAATGGTGGGAATGGGGAAAGACTTAAGATCATAGCACACTGATCAACTCTGAAAGGGATCAACACCGTATCGCCTTTCGCGCGCTGTCAATTAAGAGGCGAGGCGTTTACGTTACGACGCGGATAAGTGTGATTACCGCCTGTAGTTGATACGGTTACGATCCCTTTCCGGGTTGATAAATGAGCTACGTCCTTTAAAATGAATATTAGAGTTAGGTGTAGAACTGATACAATTCTTTACTGTGTTTACCAGTGTTGACAATAATAAAATACAATATTGGAAGTTTATGAATGAGTAAAACTTAAGACTAGCCCTTGTAACGAAAAATCAAGGCCTTATTAATGTAATTTTATATGCAGTTGTTAATCATTACTAAATTAATGACACTGCAAAACATCTGACATGTTATCGAAGTGATTACATAATGTTATCAAGTATCTGTCAAAATAAATACCTTTCTGCATATTAATTAGTGTGAAAATACAGCGATAATATGTTAAAAAATATGTTATTATTTTATATTTTCATATTTATTATTATAAAAAACTGTATATTTGGCATCTTTTGAAATTGTATACAAACTTTTCTCTCCAGAAGCTGTGTATATTATTTAAATTACGTTTTGAATACTTATGTGATATAAAATATGAAGTATGGGAAGTTTTCTTCGAAATATTTCATATGAATTGCTCAAAACAATTTTCGATTTAATTAATGATTAAACGATTACATAATTTTTGTCCTCTTGATTAGGGTTTAGTAGTTAAATATAAAGTCATTCTGACATAATTTAAACATTCTGTCAAATATTAAATCTTATTTTATTGGCTTTAAGTTTCAATTTAAAAAAGTGACTGAAAATACGAGTGATTCAGTTGTTTTTTTATTATACTAAGTTACCTAAAATATAATATAATGACGACATATATTTTTTGAAAAGAATAGTGCCAGTCAGTAATTTGTGAATATGAAATAAAAATGTTTACGAAGAAAAGTTTTTCTACCAAACGTGTCACGAATTTATGCCACTGCAAAATTCAGAATACTATGTATTTAAGCTCGCTCAAAGCTTTAAAGATTCTAGAATCTTATAGCAGTTAAGAACAATATACCCGACTTGAAATAATCATCTATAAATGTAAGACTGTCTTTCTAGTTTATTTTTTTCATCTTTGCATAATATAAAACGAATTCGCTTAATTTTATAACGCAATGGATATTAATCTAAAGTCAGAGGAAGGTTTAGATGCATAATTTATTATATTTTTCCCTCCTAAGTATCTAAAATTCTGGGATAGCATTGTGTCTATATTTTAGGAATAGCTTACTATTATTATGTACCACTTTAGTTACTGTGAAGCCATCTTAGTAAACAAAGAAAGAGACAACACTACAAATATCATCGGTCAGTCTCTTTCTAACCTACGTACATTATTCCTTGTCGGGTATTTTAAGTTCGGTGTCGATGCATTCCATTTTACATTCTATTATTAGGGTATCAAGGACTATTTTTATGTGACTATAGTTTAAACTGTAAATATTAGTTGTAAGGTATTTTTGTATCAAATTTTGTTTGTAATAAAACGTGGATAATCGAAGGGGCAATTTTATTTTAATTTTAAGGTACTATCTATCTCTTTCACACGAGCAAATATGTCCGCGTGAGTGAGAGAGACAGCGTTATTAGGCATTCTTTTATCTATCTATTTAGGTCATCAAAACTAGAACTAGAATCCAGTCATCAATTTGTAAAACAGTAATAAAACAAAGTATTTGAGCCTAGAATGTATTTATTGACTAGCAAAATATTATGCCATAATACGTTTAATAGTATACTCAACTTTTAACTTAGACCTAACAAGCGTCGTTTACTCTAAGTATACTATAACTGGACAAGTTTTCACTATAACTATGTGAATCTTGGAATCAAAACATACAAAGTTTCGTTGGAGTTACGATCAACGATCGATTTAACGATCGATATGTCATGACAGACCAGGCATTATTAGTTATAGTGACATCATCAATATTACTGTCATTTCTGCCTTCGGTAATGACTCTTAAGCCTAGACGCAAACCACCGACTTTTAGTTGGAAGAAAGTTGGGCCCGATTCTAATTTGTATGAAGAATCGGCCGGATACCAAATCGGTGTAATGTGCACACTTTCATACATGTCTTGATTAACAGCCCGACCTAACTATCGGTCAACTAAAAGTCGATGGGCTGCGCCTAGGCTAAATCACCCCACATACAAATAGCCTTTTGGCACTATAGCCCTATTTCTTCATTCCAGCCACCACTGTCATTAAAACTGACAATGTCAATGGAACATTTTTTGCCAAAAATATGTTAATGTCGAAGCGCTGGAAGGGCCCAAAAGATAGGGAGACGTGTGAAGAGCCCCATCTCTTGTATGTTTTTTACTATTGGGGCAAACCCACTCCTTGAACTAGCATAACTTAGCTTGAAGGGTTAACGAGACTGTTAGTTATTTATTTGTGCAATACTGTGCCGGTAGTTGACGCCAGTCACACCGGAGGTTGAATTGTGTAAAGCAATCGTTATCATTTGACAGTTCATAACGTACGATTATTCTGTCAAACGCTTTTTTTAACTGACTTTTTCGTACGTTATGAACTGTCAAATGATTACGATTGCTTTACACAATTCCACCTCTGATTTCAAGTGAGATGCAGTCTAGGATGGTACATATTGTAAGTGCCTATTCACTCTCGCCTTGTAAAGGCCCGGATTATAATACTTATGTATACAAATTGATCGTAACTCCACAACGTTATCACATTACAAGCCAAAAAAATAAAGGCGATCGTTCCAAGTCACTTCATTTAAAATACATTAAAAATACTTCCATAATTTCTACGATATACTTACATTTACGGCTAGTAGTTATAAAAAAATCTTTTTTTTTTCACCACTCCAAATTACGTATATCCGTTTCTTCGTATAACAGATTGAATTACAGATTTTTATATATAAATAAGTTTTGGTTGTAGTTACGAATATTTAGCGATATATACAGTCTATAATATACCAAAATATACATTGAATAATGTATAAATAAATAAATAAATAAATAAATAAATAAATAAATATTATATATAATGTGTAAATATTATTATTAATAATGCATATTATACAAGACTATTCAATATTTATGTATATTGAATACATTGGCATAATTTATGGCCATACATTATATTTATTACCTTGTACCAAACAGCACATTAAGCCTTTTAGTTTTTTGATAATTTTAGTTGCAAAATAACATCCATTTCAACTGCATAAGATGTTCTTTAACTTGATGTGCTGGTCGTTCGATAAAACAAATTAATATAAAGTTTGTAAAAATCATAGATAAAAAATAAATTATGAAGATTATTGGAAGACATCTATATTTCAGTTTTTATAGTTGTTTGTTTCAATATAATAATATACTATAGTGGTTTTTATTCGTAACTATAGCCAAAACTCATTGGGACCTTTTTTATTAAATCAAAATTTGATAACAACTCTTATTACAACAATAAATAAACACATATTCATTGTAATGTGTAAATGAATACAGTACACAGATGAAATTGTACTTTCATAAATATAAAGTGTCATGGTGACTGGTACTTCACTAAAATAACAAGTAAAATATACAAAATGTATATAAGAATAATACATCCAACAAAAAAGGTCCCCAGACTTTCAAAATTATCCACAGCTTCTAGAAATAATAATAAATGAATAATTAGAGCATGAAAATCACGATTATTTTGTCATTTACAAACGTAACATACGAAATCATCTGTATATCATTTTAAATAAAGTATAAAGAATTTGAAAATTATAAATAACTTGAAAAAATCTTAACGCTAAAAATTAAATAACTAAGTATAAAGAAGCTAAAAGATAATTTTGAAAATCCATCTTCTTTACAGATTTTAAAATTTATACCTAATTTAAAATTTCCGATTATTTTTCATCTTACATTTGCGTATACAATTTTTGAATCGAACAGTATTTTTTTTTGAGTATACATTTTTTATTTGAATCGTATAATTATTTCGTATAATCGTTTTAAAAATTGGAAGAGGAAAGGGCACCACTGAATCAATTGCCGAAAAAGTGTATAATGTTTTGTATGCACCGTATTATAATGATATTGCAAACTCATTGTTAAATAAGTGTATTTTTAATGGGTATTCTTTCTAATCGAAAATTGACAACGTAAAATTCAAGTTACACTTCTTAAATTTTATTTTTCATTCAATGGCCACCTCTCCTATTCCTTAGGCATAATCTAAGATATCTAAAAGCTAATATGGCTGTTTTAAAACGAAAAAATAATTACAATGAGTATATTAAAACTTATGTTTTTTACATTTTTTTAAATAAATACAATCTTGACTATGGACGGTATTATAGTTTTTTTCGTGGTAAAAAATATTCTTATGCTATTTCTTTATGGTTCAGTCGGGGAGTGGAATCAAAACAAAAGAACAACTATCTCACAACCGGACATCAAAATTGACCACCTCATTATTAAAAAAAGCATTATTATTTTATTAAAAAATCTCTAAGAGATTTGAATCTATTTCAAAAAATCCCAAAGCTGGAATTTCAGACGACAATTATTTATCTGTACGAGAATTCCTAAAAATCAGTCAAAAATATAATTGAAACGAATCGTATAACACGTATTTAGTTCTAAATTATCATTCCTCAAGGATTTTATGTATACTCGTATGACATAATAAGAAGTAGGTAAAATTTACATTCATCTGATTCTGGGCAAAGGCTGATTCTTTGTGTACCTACTTTAGAACAGCAAATATTATATGTATATATTTTGTATACATATGAGTTTTTATCAGCACAAGACATGAACTCCCTAAAAGAAAACTTTTGTTAGTACACCATATTGTATTATATTTGGAATGGATTGCATCTGTCAAACTTATGTATTTTTCTCAAAGCAGAATCAGCCTTGTACAATTTTCAGTTTATGATACATTTATAAATATTACAATTTAAAATATTTGAGGTATGGATTACGTATACGCGGTACAGACTGAGCAATAACTATTAAAATATCAATAACATTTAAATACTGATTGGTATTCAATATCTATAGGCAATAAATGACATAATTTCACATAATATTTGCCATTCTATGATTTTCTTTACTAATTTGTGTCCATTTTTTTTAATTATTGCTCAGCCATTTCTATGCTAATATAATTTTCTTAAATATTTATGGTATACTGCTCGTATAATTATGTCTTTTCTGATAAAACGTTTTCATGATTTGAAACACGATATTTGTCATCACTTTTTGTATACACCGTAACTTTTTGTATACAAACGTGAAGTGTATACATTTTTTTATTAACAAGTAGTATTTGTCAGCTCAGAAGCTATACGAATATGTGTAGCCGTATACGTTTCGAATTTCGATGTATACAAATTGTAAAATGTATACTTTAGCCACGCAATACTTAGTTGCGCAAGAACATCCACTTTAACGGAACTTAAATATGTATATTACACAATGTAGACAATCCAACGCCCCCTATTTCGCGCCGCGTACCTTATTTTACATAAAAAAGCTAGATATCTCATTCTTTTTAATACTTTTTAGTCATGCTATAAAGATAATACTTGTTAAGGACGAAGCACACTTATCAACCCGGAAACGGATCGTGACTATATCAACTCGAGGCGGTTAGTATTCTTTGTATGAAACTCCGTACACTTGTCCGCATCGTAACGTAAACGCCTCGCCTTGATCCCTTTCCGGGTTGACAAGTGTGCTATGACCTTTATTTGTCGTTCAAGGACAACTCCACTTCTTGTCATGGTTTTATACTACACCTTACTTTGACACTTTGACTTGGATGACATTTCTGACTTGTCACTTTGACATACACTTGACTTTGACATCACAAGAGATCGCTATACAATTTTATATTACCTTACCCGACGTATTTATTATGACTTGTGTTATTTTACTGATTTTAATCTGACAACTGTAATTTTATTTATTTGAAATTTGATTTGAAATGACTAATAGTCATGTTGACACCAACCAATCATCGTATTTGTATAATATGAAGTTTATTAGTTGTATGTGTATACATTGTGACGTAACTATTTTTTTAATTCTATGATTGAATTGGAATTAAAAACCAATTTCGTGTTAAATGGTGTCAACATCCCTATGGCTAAATTAGCAAAAAAGTTACCAATAAAGTTGTTGATAGTTATCTGACGTTTAAAATCACCTGTTTAGCTGTGACTTTCTCTGTGTACGAGAGCTGAGAAACCAAAATTAATATTTAAGTTTCAATAAGTCTATAATAAGTTATCAGAGAAAGTATAAGCTAGAGACAGAACAGCTCTTAACTAATTCCACATTATGATAAAATATATCTGACAGATAAGTCCCTGATAGGCTATCAGAGACTTTATTAAGCAAACGCAAAACAGGGTCTTACTCCAATTCAATATTGTACTTTATCTGACAGATAACTTCCTGATAAACTATCAGCCACTTTATCAGCAACCTTCAAAACACGCTGTATAGTATAGATAGACATACGTCATCACCTCAGAGTTAGTGCATCGGTTGCTGTAGTGGTGGAAAGTTGGTGTGGTCTCGCGAGTCTTCGTTCCTGGTCTCCTGTTCGTCTCCAGATTGGTCTCCGTCCTGGTCCTCGTCTTCTGATGAGGATAGCAGGCCTGGGGGAGAGAGAGAGAGAGAGATAAATGATAGTTATAGTTCCAAAATACTGAACTGTCCTATACATGACATTGACAGTGGGGCGCCACCGTCAATACCGGATCGCTGGTTCCGATTTTTGCCATGTTGGAAACCATATAGTTGAACGATGGTAGCGCCCCCCTGTCATTGAGTTTGGTGGGACAGTTCAGCGTGGGTCATCTATACAGGGTGTTAGGTAAATGGGTATATGAGCCGACACTAGCCCATGTTAACATGGGCATATAAATGGTATGGTGAAATCAGAAATTTGATATTATCATTTTATTTTTTTAATTTTCATACAAAATAAATTTTATAAAATCTGATTTGTATGAAAAATAAAATAATTAAAATGAAAATATCCATTTTCTGACTTCACTATACCATTTATATGACCATGTTAACATGGGCTAGTGTCGGCTCATATAGCCATTTACCTAACACCCTGTATATTATACATCCTATGGTAACCATAGAGATATAGAGAGATGCCAACTAATGCGCTGAGTTCGAAACTCAGTGTCGCATTAGAAATTGACACACAAAAAGTAATCAAATATTATTATGTGCTCATTATCCACTGCGGTATCAGTACTCAACGTCCGAATAATCTTTAGTACTACGCAAGCAATGTAAACTGTTTACATTATGACGTCTGCAGCAATGTGTTCCGTTTTTGGGCATATTGCTGCGACACAGGCCCCGCCCCCTTTTCACATCTCCCTTTAGTTTATGTGATCTGTGATGGTAACGTTATCTATCCGCTTTGCACTGGAGGAAAGTCAAACCTTAACTTCGAACTCCTATGTTCTTCTGATTAATTTCGTTGCGGGTCCAATAACAGTTTAACTTTCCCCCGGGACAAACTTGACCTTCACTGGTTGGGTTATTGGCGGTCAAGCTGTAGATCCTGGCTACACAGGAGTTGCAGCGGTGGGAACGAGAGGTGGGAATAGTCCCGTTTTTTATGCCTAAGGTACAGAGCATTTAAATATCGCAAGGCTGGTGTGGTCCCGGCAGAGTAGAATAGGACCACTCTTACCATGGATGTCGTAAGAGGCGACTAAGGGACAAATATGCGAGCATCAGGCCTCACAACCCGTCTGGCCAGCGTGGGGAGTGTAGGACAAATCCTCTTGCCTCTGGTCAATTAGAGGGTCGTGCTCCTGCAGTGGAGACTAAATGACCTGATGATGATTAGGTTTATGTGTAATGTTACCTGCTGTAAATTGTGGATTGGACAGAGCATCGGGCCAGTATCTCTTGTTTATGGACGAGCCGTTTTTGCTTTTCTTGCCACCTGAAAATAAAACAATTTGGGCGCTAGTATTAAGTTGGAGTAGATAGAGTCAGCGTGAAATAATTCGTGACACGCAAAAATCTATTAGATATAGACATTGGAATACATATAGAAATTGGAATACATATAGAAATTGGAATACATATAGAAATTGGAATGCAAAACATATAAATTTGAATATAGAAGGTCCCGTTTTAACCTTCATTATTAGATTAGAACAAACGGAAAATAATTCAAAAGTTAAATCAAATCAAATCAAATAAGTTTATTTGCAGAACAAAATGTCATGATAATACAGGTATACAGTATCTGAGTCAGTTCCAATTATGTTCAAGTTAAATTCGAATCATTTGATTTTGGAACTCTCGGACAGCGTTAATATCTGACGAAACTAAGATGGGGATCTCACCAGGCTTGTCAGTGCAATCCAGCATCGGCTTTAAGATGCGGCGTTGTTGACTTAATTATTGGTATATAGAAATTGGAATATTGGGCATCCCGTTTCCACCTTCTTTATAGACAAGGATAGAAGTCATTTTTCGAAAGTTTTGAGAAATCGTCGATTTATCTTCGAACCCTGACAAGAACTACTAAATATCTGATGAAACTAAAGGACGTAAAAAACGGTTCTATTTGACGTGACAGCGACGGCATCACGCATCTCTTTTTATCACACAGTGTGGCTGCTAATGACATCTCACTTGCTGTCCTTTGTTGCTCTATTCTGTTTAAGCTTATCTAAACCGCTCAAGTTAGACGCTTGAAATTTGGCATGCAGGTACCTTAGTAAACTTAAAGCTTAGTTACAATAGGATATTGCAAAATTCTCACGGGAACGGAAGTTAGCGGGAAAAAACATTTGTATGAAAAAATCTAAACCGCGTAAAATAGATTAAGGGGGTAAAACGGGATCCACGCGTACGAAGTCGCGGGCGGCCGCTAGTTGCTTATAAACCAAATATACTGAACTGTCCTATCCATGACATTGACAGTGGGGCGCCGCCGTCAATACCGGATCGCTGGTTCCGATTTTTGCCATGTTGGAAACCATACAGGATGTTAGGTAAATGGGTATATGAGCCGACACTAGCCCATGTTAACTTAAGCATATAATTGATATGGTGACGTCAGAAATCGTCTATCATCATTTTATTTTTTTTAATTTTCATACAAAATAAATTTTATAAAATCCGATTTGTATGAAAATTAAAATAATTAAAATGAAGATATCAATTTTCGATGGCTCCTACGTATAAGGGCGAAACTGCCGCTTACGCCTTTTTCCAATTATTTAAGCAATGATTTCACTTTGCTCTAATCTATAACATCAGTAAGAAAAAAAAATTTTTTTTCCATTAGATACAAAATAAAATTTTAGGCAAATAGGCGTATGTGCAAAACTACGCCACGTATAAAGCCCAATCATACGATTCGTCAATCTATACGAGTAGTTGCTTACATAAACATATATTTTTTATAATCCAAATCTTAAATAAAGCCATGAAAATATTTAGCAAATTGTTTTATTTATAAATTATGACACATTATATAGTTATTTAATTTTTAGCGTTAAGAGTCGCATCTCAAACTAATTTGAAAATTATAAATAACTTGAAAAAATCGAACTGCCTAAGGCATCGTGGGTTCAATTCCCGCCTTAGGCAATTCGATTTTTTCAAGTTATTTATATTTTTTAAAAATATGACACATTATGTTAAAAGACCTAACTAAATCTCGAGCACAGTATATGGGCGTATTTGCGTTAAAACGTAAAACGGTACATTAAACGACTTTTTCTAACTGATTTATTATTGATATAGCACATGATAACAATTAAAATAATTACATGCATAAATAAAGAGAGTAATCGCTTAAAATATTATATTTACGTTGTCATTTAAGTCTCTTTACGTTGAACAATATACATGAAATTATAGAAATATGCCGACGTAAAAGGGCAATGCGTAAAATCTCAAAATATATAAGAAAAATATAAAAATTGATAACAGCAGTAGCAAAAGCATTACATGTTAAGGCTAAATGTGAAATTTCATTAAATTCGTTTTAGTAGGTCAGAAGATATGACCCAAAAATATGGTTCTGGCCACTAAAATGGCTCTCCTGTAAAATTTACTTTTTTCACTTACGCCAGTATACGTAGGAGCCATCGTTTTCTGACTTCACCATACCATTTATATGCCCATGTTAACATGGGCTAGTGTCGGCTCATATACCCATTTACTTAACACCCTGTATAGTTGTACGATGGTGGCGCCCCCTGTCAATGATATTGGTGGGACAGTTCAGTGTAGGTCATCTATAGCTCACCAGGCTTGTCAGTGCAATCCAGCATCGGTTGTAGGATGCGTCGGCGCGCGTTTATGAACCAGTTGTTGACTTGTAACAAAGTCAGCCGTGTCTGCGCCGCTAGGGAACGCTTCTCCTCTTCCGTGGGGTAGGGATGCTGTGGAAAAAATAATTAAAATAAAATCAATTTACTTTTTCAGTATCATCCAGTACAAACAAATTCTGTGTGATTGTGCTGTTTAGTCTTCAAATGTTTAGATTGGACAGTTTGCAATCTGATATTTGGATTTTGGACAAATACCTATCTATGTATTTGAAATCTGAAATTTTAAATATGGACTTTGGAAAATAATGGAAATAATATGGAATTTAAAAATGATTTTGGAATGTAAAATATAGATTTTGGATTCTGAAAAAAATTTGGGCTCAGGAATCTAGAATATACACTCTAATTTATACATTCTACTACTTATCTTCAATATAAAATTTGGAATGTATGCTATGGAATCCGTAATCTGGAATTTTTAATATAGAATCTGGAATATAAAATATGAAATTTTCACTATAGATTCACGCACGCGTGGGAGCACCAATAGCATCCTGAAAGTTCTAAGCAATAAGCCAGACTGCCCCCTTGTGCGACACTGGGTGCAAACTCAAGTGCAGGTGCCGGGTGTCCCACAGGGAGGCAGGTATTTGAATTAAATTTAGATTGTAATTTTATTTATTATTTTAATGTTTAATTTAATTTTCAATTTAATTTTTACTTTAATTTAATTTTTAATTTCATTTATTTGTCTCCTTTATTATAAATTATATTTATTGATTTAATATGATTTCAATTTGATTTTAATTATTTAATGCAATTATTATTATTGAAATTTTATGGGCCCTGGCCTGAAATAAATGAATTTTTTTTTTTTTTTTTTTTTTTTTATAGAATCTGGAATTTGTACTATGGAATCCAGAATCTAGAATCTGGAATATAGAATTTGAAATTTTAACTATATAATCTGGAAAATATAATCTCGAATTTGGATTATGGAATCTAAAAACTGGAATATAAAATCTGGAATTTTTAATATAGAATCTGGAATATAGAATCTGGCATTTTCACTATGGAATCTGGGATATAAAGTCTGGAATTTGGACTATGGCATTTAGAATCTGGAATTTGAACTATAGAATCTAGAATCTGGAATATAATATCTGGAATTTTTAATATAGAATCTGGAATTTTTATATCAATTAAAATTAATTCAGCAACTTACAATTTTCACTATAGAATCTGGAATATAGAATCTACAATTTTGAGATAAATGACAATGACCACTCACCACAAGGTGCTGAAACAGCCAGGCTCTCATGACCTGAGTCGCGTGTCGCGGCAGCACGCCGCGCTTGCCACTCGCATCGTCACCTTCGTCTTCTGGCGGCGGCGACCCGGATACTGAGGAGCAGGAGTTGTTGGAGTTCGTTCCTGAAATAGAAAGATTTATTGAAAGAAAGAAAGAAAGAAACATTTATTGCCATGGACATCACAAAAGACAAAAGATGTAAATAAAAAAAAAATTATAACTTTAAAAAAAAATAAAACCGACTTCAAATGCGTTAACACAAATAATACCTATTCAACAAAAAAATAATCGTTCAAATTGGTTCATAATCGGCGGAGATATTGCGTATAAAAAAGTTCATCCCCAATTTTCCACCATTGGGGGTTGTTTTTTTTATTATTAAATTTAAATGGGACCACCCTTGAGGTATTACCTATACGCCGAAAAAAGATTTGTTCAAATCGGTTCATAATTGGCGGAGTTATCGCGTAACAAACATAGAAAAAAAAAACATACGGGTCGAATTGAGAACCTCCTCCTTTTTTTGAAGTCGGTTGAAAAGAAGACAGAGGTGACATAAAACATACAATGGAAGAGAAAGTAAACTGAGCAGTGCCACCCTGTCGCACAGCGATGCCCATCGCAATGGGACCCCACTCAGCATATGCCGTGGCCCCCTGTGAGGAAGGCCACGACGCTAGTTTTCAGTGTGCCCCATGCCGAGTGAGGTATTGAGAAAAGTCATTTAAAAAAAGTTTAAATAGTCAAAGTCATTTGAATTTTATCAGTTGGAAATTTATTCGTCCTTGGAGGTTAAATAGAAACATTTAATTGAGAAAGGGTTGTTGGAGTTCATTTCTGGAAAGTAAGTACGAGTGATAAAAACATACTTTTACTTGAAAAATCGAATAAAAATGTCTAGTGTTGTCTAAAGCCCGGTCTGTTAGCACGTAGAATTTTGTCCAATGACCCCAAGCTACCCATCCTTATCGCTCGCGCGTAATTATATTGCTATCGCGCTCGCACACTCACTGCGGCCATCCGTCGCACAGTCGCGACAGCAATATAATTACGCGCGAGCGATAAGGATGGGTAGCTTGGGGTCATTGGACAAAATTCTATGTGCTCGCAGACCAGACTATACAATTTATACAGAAAGTACACACTCCATCTGAAATAATGAGTTTAGTTCTAGCTGTTCATATTGTAGTAAGAAAGGCAAGTAAATAGTAAAAAAATTATAAAAATCAGATATTCTCTGCGAATAGACTTTTAAATTGCGTTGTTACGCGTCTCAGTATTCACCCTATCACTGCTTCGGGACCATAAATAGGTAAGTAAGATTTGCTTACCTGTGAATGAGTCTGTCGGAATCAATCCGGCTCCTATTTGACTGATCGGTGTGGAACCTTGAACGACTAGCGATGCTGAAACACAAAAACACATTTTTTACTTTTTATCAACCTTATTCCCTAAAGTATAAAGGTAAAATCTGTTTATCCCAACTAATATTATAAATGCGAAAGTAACTCTGTCTGTCTGTCTGTCTGTCTGTCTGTCTGTCTGTCTGTCTGTCTGTCTGTTACGCTTTCCCGCTTAAACCTCGCAACCGATTTTGATGAAATTTGGCATAGAGATAGTTTGAGTCCCGGGAAAGAACATAGGATAGTTTTTATCCCGGTTTTTGAAACAGGGACGCGCGCGATAAAGTTTTTCTGTGACAGACAAAATTCCACGCGGGCGAAGCCGCGGGCGGAAAGCTAGTTTTAAATAAATTGGCTACAAAAAAAACACTTTTAGAAGTCCCAACATAATTTTAATTTAGTCTAGCGATATACAAATCGTCATTAGGTCATTGTACAATGTTCAGTAGTTCAAAATTCTTCTATAAATTGCAATATACTTACGACAATCTAGTTGTGAAACAAACATCAACATTTTAACGATCCAGATCGTAATAAATACATAATTGTTAGAAACAAGTAGTAAGTTATTAGCACTGGAAGGAAACTCAGAGACATAGAATTAAAAACAGCATGGTTCTTATACAGGGTGTTAGGTAAATGGGTATATGAGCCGACACTAGCCCATGTTAACATGGGCATATAAATGGTATGGTGAAGTCAGGAATTTGATATCATCATATTATTTTTTTAAATTTTCATACAAAATAAATTTTATAAAATCCGATTTGTATGATAAATAAAATAATTAAAATGAAGATATCAATTTTCTGACTTCACCATACCATTTATATGACCATGTTAACATGGGCTAGTGTCGGCTCATATACCCATTAACCTAACACCCTGTATACTTTCATGTTTGTACTAAATTTTATACGTTAAGTTATCATAATTCTTAAATAAATAAAAATAATGTGATAAACTTACGTGGATCTCTCGAACTAACGGGGTAAGGCAATTCGGTGTGCGGCGGGAACACCGACGGATATTGCGCGGCCGGCGCGGGAGGCGACTGGGAACAAACATTAGTCTAAAATTCCAGATTCTATATTCAAGATTCTATATTCAAGATTCTACATATATTCAAGATTCTATATTCAAGATTCTATATTCAAGATTCTATATTCCAGATTCTATATTCCAGATTTCAGATATGGATTATAGATTTAAAGCACGCCTTAAAAGAGTTTTTAATACAACAAAATCTCTATGATATTAGGAGTATGCGCACACCGTTGATTTTTCGTCGGCCGATAGTTTAGTCGGGCATTTGATCAGTATGGGCATGTATGAGAGTGCGCACACTACGCAGATTCGATTTGGCCGATTCTTCATACAAATTAAAATCGGGCACAACTATCGGCCAACTAAAAATCAACGGTGTGCGCCTACTCTAACGCTATGTGCTTTAATTTGTTTTGGCGCAAGTACACTATGCGGGAAATTGGCTGAGACAATAGTGTGATTATCGTCTCGGTTACTATTTCCTTCTCTCACTCGTGCGACGCCCATACTACGGTGTGTGATTTAGCGCTTTATCTGGGTAATTTTTCCGCATAGTGTACTTGCGCCATTTGAAAAAAAAGCTATTCAAATTCATATAAGTATAGTCTGATCTGTGAGCACGTAGAATTTTGTCCAATGACCCCAAGCTACCAATCTTTATCGCTCGCGCGTAATTATGTTGCTGTCGCGCTCGCACACTCACTGCGGGCGCCCGTCGCACAGTCGCGACAGCAATATAATTACGCGCGAGCGATAAGGATGGGTAGCTTGGGGTCATTGGACAAAATTCTACGTGCTCACAGACCGGGCTTTAGATTATATTGCTATTCGCATTTTCCAAGTCACCATTTATTAAAGAAATAAAAAAATATTGATATGACTACTAATGTTTATATCCATAGATAGGTAGGTAAGTGTTAAATTAAACGACTTGGATTGTCATTCGATTTCACAACTTTTTACGGCTAAAACTGCGATTCTTTTGTACATTTTTCTTTGATTTCATTAAGCTTTGTTTCATTAATTTATGTGAAAACGGGCATTTAATAAATATTGAAAGATAAATAGTATAAAATGGTAAACATACATTTCATACCTGATATTGAGGAGAATTTGATGTGCTAGAGTGGTCGTCCAAAGACCCGGATAAATTGTTGTTGCTCTCTACGCCTCCTGGAAATGAAAGAGATAGTTAAATATAGGGTAGCGACGCGACGACTGTGGCGCGACGGTGACGCGACAGTGACGCGACAGTGACGCGCCGGTGACGCGACTGTGACTCGACTGTACCACTGCTTTAGGACAATATTGTGGGCCAGTAGCGCATTAAACTTAAAAACCCTGCACAAAATCAACTAGCAGCCTCACAAGGTAGCAGAAAGGCGCTGGATGCAGCTACCAACCGGGCGATGTGGAAATCATTGGGGGAGACCTCAGCCCTTTTGTACCCTTTGCACCACCGGCCTGCACCACTGGTGGTGCAAAGGGTATTTTTTAATCCCTTTTGCACCACCAATAGTGCCGCCCTACCATTAACTGTAAAACGATTATCTATAATCATATAATATTAATATTATAAAGAGGAAAGATTTGATTGTTTGTTTGTACTGAATAGGCTCCGAAACTACTGGACAGATTTGACAACATAACATAAAAATTAAAAACAATCATTCATACCTACATACAACGAATAATTCCTAAAGTACGAGGGCAACATAATCATAAAGGAGCTAATATCAAATTCTTCTTGGTTGATCCAAGAAATAAACATGTATCATAAAATAGCTCCTTTATGGTTATGTTGCCCTGGTACTTTATTCGTTGTATGTAGGATGTAGTCCCGAGGTATCGTGGGTCTGAAGTGAAATGTTTATAAGCACTTACACACACACAAATTAAAACTTTTAGGTAGGTTTTGATTTATTTATAACAATTAAATTGTTAAGTATTTTACAGTCTACTACTAGTTTTACAGTCGATGGTAGCACAGCACTATTTGTTGGTGGTGCAAGAGGGATTTAAAAATACCCTTTGCACCACCAGTGGTGCAGGCCGGTGGTGCAAAGGGTACAAAAGGTGTTCAGCAATGGACGTCCTGTGGCTGAAATGATGATGATGAATCAGTATCACACATTGAGAAGAGAGGATAGAGGGTCTTGCTCAGGGATGTTTCCTGGGTAAAAAAGCAAGAGTTTTAATTAGTCCGTCAGTTAGCTTATCAAAAACTACTCGACACGTATTTTTCACTTTTTAAAACTAATGAAAATGTATAGAGATAAAGCGTGCCAAAGTTCTAAAGTAATGGCCCGTGACGTCAGTGAGTGCGTAAAAGTGCAGCACTTTGTGACGTCGCGCGGAACTTCAACGCACTATAACTTTGTAATTATTCGTTTAATTGATAATTGAAAATATACGTGTCCAATATTTTTTTATATCAAAATTGACGGACTAAAAATTTTTTTTAGGAAACAAGCCTATTAAGTAAAAATGAACGATTCACTCACCACCAGTGTAATCAGTCCTCAGCAGATTCTCGCTCTGCATCTTAGTCTTGAGGCACGCGATGTACCGCCCGCAGAAGTCGCGGCATAGCTCCTGCACCTTCTCTAGCTCAAGCAAGTGGATCCTGAGGACCTGGAGATAAGACATACCACCTTTGTAATCACAAAAAATACGGGATTAATCCCACCACTGCATCTCTTGGATAGGCAGGATACGCAGGTTGGCTTTTAAGGAAAACCAACAAGTAAAGGCCAAGTTTGTCCCGGGGGAAAGTCAAACTATCATTGGACTCATAACGAATTGAATCAAGGAAAAGTACTAGAAGATCGCAGCTTAGCTCCTGCACCTTCTCTAGCTCTAGCAGGTGGATCCTGAGGACCTGGAGACAACATAGATGTTTGTGAGCCACTGAAATTACGGGACTATAGGATTTCGTTCTGCGATCTGAGGTTTGGTCATAGTGAACGCAGCTTGCATCATGTATGAAGAAAGGTCTATTGAACGACTTGTCGTGCAGGGGAAGGTTGAAGGCACAAGTACGCGGTAGGTCGCTCATGCACTGGACTGACCAGGTCAAAACCGCACTCAATGGTGCACTCCACGAGTGCACAAGGAAGGCTGCAGTGCGGGAGGAATGGTGACGAATTGTTAAGCTTGCTTCCAAACCAGGTGTGACGACTACGACCACTCTGCCAAGTGCCAAAGTGTAGCGACGAAGAAGAGAAGAGTCGGTCAGGGCAACGGACAGCGGTCCATGCCAGACTATCTGTCAGCAGTCGTGACGAGACAATATGTCAGCGGTGCGGTTTGCGTTCTTTGCACGTGCCCGTAAGGTCGTTCATACATGATGCGGGCTGCGTTCACTTTGACCTGACCACTAACTGCGGAACGCATCCTGTATGGCCAATTCTCAATTCGACCCCTATTTCCCACCGCTGCAACTCCTATGTAGCCAGTATCTACAGCTTGACCGCCAATAACCCAACCAGTGAAGGCCAAGTTTGTCCCCATACAGAAACCTAAAACCTGGAACGACCTCATAAAGGTAGCGGGAAGGCGCTGGATGCAGGCTGCTATCAACCTTTGTGGAAATCATTGGGGGAGGCCTATGTTCAACAGTGGACGTCCTATGGCTGAAAGATCATGATGATGAATCCTAGATCATACCTGTATGCTCTTAATCATCAGCCCATCTATCTCCGGATCGTCGACCAGGAAGGGGCAACTCCTGTGTAGCCAGGATCTGCAGCTTGACCGCCAATAACCCAACCAGTGGAGACCAAGTTTGTCCCCTTAAAGCATTGGTTCCCAAAGTGGGGAGCGCGCCCCCCAGTGGAGGCGCAAAGACCTATAAAGGGGGGCGCGGGCCATCTGTGTACTTAAGTATTACATTTATTTATTTATTTAAGTATGAAAAACCTGCGACCGCTGAGAATGCATTCCAGGCGGCTCAATACTACCAATAATCTTGACTGGAGGAGGAGAGGCGCGGAATTTTTTGTATGGTCGAAAGAGGGCTCGTCTCAAATAAGTTTGGGGACCAATATTTGAGACGTCAAATAAGTTTGGGGACCAATGCCTTAAAGAAACCTAAAGCCTGGAACGTACCTGTATGCTCTTAATCATCAGGCCATCGATCTCTGGGTCGTCGACCAGGAAGGGGCGCCGGTCCCTCCGCTGGTGCTGCACGAACGCTTGTAAGTCTGCTCCGAAGGCGTCCGCGGCTGTTGTGACTGTCATGACGTCAGGTATAGCGCGCGCAGCGAAAGTTGAGCCGAACACACACATTTTTTTATGTGACACAAGAGGCAAACGAGCAGATGGATCACCTGATGGTAAGTCATTATCGTCGCCCATAGACACCCGCAGTCCCAGGGGCGTTACAGGTGCGTTGCCGGTCTTTAAGGTGAAGATACGCTCTCTTCTTAAAAGCTCTCACACTGGTGTAATATTTGAATACACTTGCTACCTTGCGCTTGCAAGTGTGCAAGCGAGGCAGAAAACTCTTGTAAGTCAAATTACGCAAGACGTCATCGCGGATACAAATCTTTGCTTGTGTTGATCGCCTCAACTCTCATTGCGTGACCTATAAAGAAACAGAACTATTTCTACTTCTCGTTCCCACCGCTGCAACTCCTGTGTAGCCAGGATCTACAGCTTGACCGCCAATAACCCAACCAGTGGAGACCAAGTTTGTCCCCTTCTTCTTCTTGTCGTGTCGACAACAAACCTACACAGTTTCAGCCCAAAACTCCGCCACGAGTGGCGTTGTCAGTAGCATTCATTAAATCTTCCTGCGCGCAGTTGTTTGGGCACGCAGGGCACGACATCATGTGCTTCATCGATTGGGGAACAAAACCACACTTGCAATCCTTTGAGCCATCCACGAATCCCCTATACAGAAACCTAAAGCCTGGAAGTTACCTGTATGCTCTTAATCATCAGCCCATCGATCTCTGGATCGTCGACCAGGAAGGGGCGGCGGTCCCTCCGCTGGTGCTGCACGAACGCTTGTAAGTCTGCCCCGAAGGCATCGGCGGCCGGGGGCTCCGCCCCAGCGGTGGCTTGCTCGCACCGCTCCAGTAATAGAGCGAGGAGTGGGAACAGAGGGTGTCTGGAAGGAAAACGTTTATTTTAGTCCTGTTAGCCCCTCATTCTTAGCTAAATATGCTTGTGTTACGACGACGGTGTTTCTATACGAGATTGCATCAGAAATGTAAACGAACTAAAGTCGCTGACATAGCCCGACGGACGGATTAGCAAGCTAAAATCAAAATCAAAAATATTTATTCAGTTTAGACCACAAGTGGCACATAAAGTGACAATGGGCAGGGCACATAGGACGCAGAACTGACGGCCGATGGAGCAGCTAGGTTTTGGAATGGAGGCCGTGTACCGGAAAACGCAGTGTTGGACGTCCACCCATAAGGTGGACCGACGAAATCATAAAGGTAGCAGGAAGGCGCTGGACGCTGGCCGCTGCCAATAGATCAACATGGAAATCATTGGGGGCTCCCATTGGCCTATGTTCAGCAGTGGATGTCCTGTGGCTGAAATGATGATGATGATGAAGATGAGATCCAGCTTGTGAACCACTTTCACAGTTCTACAACATTATTTTCGCTTGAAAGTTTGATGAAGATTATGATAAATATGGTGAAGTCAATGTGATGATGTAGATTATGATAATGATAAATTCGGTGACGAAGATGGCAATGTCAATGATAACGACGATGGTGTCGACGGTTATGATGATGACAGTTTTGATGACAGTTATGGTGACAGTTATGATGATAGTTGTGATGACAGTTATGATGATGACAGTAATGATGATGACAGTTACGATGACAGATATGATGACAGTAATGATGACGACAGTAATGACGTCACTCACTTGTACACGGCCCGCTTGTCGGCCTCGAACTGGGCCTGGTCGCCCTGCATGCTACCTCTCACAGCAACAGCTAGCGTCGACAGTAGCGCACTGCACGCGGCAGATTGTGACGATGATGATGACGGTTATGATGATGACAGTAATGATGATGACAGTTACGATGACAGTTATGTTGACAGTTATGATGCTAGTTATGATGACAATGATTGTGACAGCTATGGTGACAGCTATAGTGACACTTATGGTGACAGTTATGTTGACAGTTGTGATGGCAGTCGTGATGACAGTTATGATGATGACAGTTATGATGATGACAGTAATGATGATGACAGTTATAATGCTAGTTATGATGTCAGTTATGATGATGACAGTAATGATGACGACAGTAATGACGTCACTCACTTGTACACGGCCCGCTTGTCGGCCTCGAACTGGGCCTGGTCGCCCTGCATGCTACCTCTCACAGCAACAGCTAGCGTCGACAGTAGCGCACTGCACGCGGCATATTGTGACGATGATGATGACGGTTATGATGATGACAGTTATGGTGACAGTTGTGGTGACAGTTATGGTGACAGTTATGGTGACCGTTATGATGCTAGTTATGATGATGACAGTTACTATGACAGTTATGATGCTAGTTGTGATGATGACAGTTATTGTGACAGTTATGGTGACAGTTGTGATGATGACAGGTATGATGACAGTAATGATGACAGTATTGATGGCGATGATGATGATTCTCACTTGTACACGGCCCGCTTGTCGGCCTCGAACTGGGCCTGGTCGGCGTCCGCAGCCGGCGCGCCCCCGCCCTGCATGCCGCCCCTCACGCGCCGCGCCGCCGCATCTGGGGACAACAGACAGACATAACTTTTAAAAAAAAACCGACTTCAACAAAAAAAAACTAAAAATTAAAAAATCATCCCCAATTTTCCACCCTTTGGGGTGAAATATTTTCTTCAAATTCGCATGAAACCCCCCTTTTGATAATACCTATTCAACAAAAAAATAATCGTTCAAATTGATTTATAATCGGCGGAGATATTGCGTATAAAAAAGTTCATCCCCAATTTTCCACCCTTGGGGGTTGTTTTTTCTATTATTAAATTTAAATGGGACCACCCTTGAGGTATTACCTATACGCCGAAAAAAGATTTGTTCAAATCGGTTCATAATTGGCCGAGTTATAGCGTAACAAACATAGAAAAAAAACATACGGGTCGAATTGAGAACCTCCTCCTTTTTTGAAGTCGGTTGATAAATACCAATCTTCTTATTCGTTACTTGGCAGAGCGGTCGTGGTCACGTTGAGGCGTTGTTCACATCGGTTTTAGGCCTCAGCCTCGAATTTAGCGGGCAGCGGGGCGGGAGCGGCAGCGGCGCGGGAGCGGGGCGGGCAACGCAAACCCGTTCTCGAAACAACAAAACTCGAAACCGCGCGGCGCTTTAGCGGCGAAGGGTTGTGTTCGGGGTTGTGTTGTCGAGATATTTGTTTTTATTCGCAAACGAAATGTCTGAACAACGGCGACAATTTTATTTCGATTCTTTATTCCTAACGCTCGATTTATTGTGGGCAAAAGAAGGAGTGCGCTGCCCGCTCGTTGCCCGCTCTCGCGCCGCTGTTTTCGAGAACCGGTCTATTTGATTTTACGCATAAGATCCTGCCGCTACCGCCGCCGCCCCGCTGCCCGCTAAATTCGAGGCTGAGGCCGTAGAGCCAGACTCTTCGCACGATCTCCCTCCATCTCTCTCTATTGGCAGACTGTCTGGTGCAGTCACATAAGCCGTCTCCCACTGCTGATTCAACTTGGTCGGTCCAGCGCATTGGTGACCTGCCGCGCGATCGGGTTCCTTCGACTTTTCCTTGTACGACCAGTCGTTCTATGGAGTTGTCATCCCGCCTCGAGACATGTCCGAAGTATTGCAGTATGCGCGACTGTACTACGGTTGAAAAACGCTGAGTGACACCGAGCTCCTGGTGTATGGACACATTGGTACGGAACTCTGTCCATGATCCCAATGAGTCATAAAATATTAATATCCTTTACTAGCTTCTGCCCGCGGCTTCGCAAGCGTGAAATTTTGCCTGTCACAAAAAAACTTAACCGCGCGCGTCCCTGTTTCAAAAACCGGGTCAAAAACTATCCTATGTCCTTTCCCAGGACTCAAACTATCTCTATGACATCGGTTCAGAATCAGAATCAAATTCATCAAAATCGGTTCAGTGGTTTAGGCGTGAAAGCGTGACTGACAAGAGTTTTCGCATTTATAATATTAGTAGAGATAGAAAGGATTGCTCTTCCACACGTTAAATATGATCTAATAGAAAAAACACAATACAGAAACTATCCCTACGGGGAAGCAGTGAAACGCCATCTATCAACATGATCCCAACTAATATTATAAATGCGAAAGTAACTCTGTCTGTCTGTCTGTCTGTCTGTCTGTCTGTCTGTCTGTCTGTCTGTTACGCTTTCCCGCTTAAACCTCGCAACCGATTTTGATGAAATTTGGCATAGAGATAGTTTGAGTCCCGGGAAAGAACATAGGATAGTTTTTATCCCGGTTTTTGAAACAGGGACGCGCGCGATAAAGTTTTTCTGTGACAGACAAAATTCCACGCGGGCGAAGCCGCGGGCGGAAAGCTAGTATCTATATATCGGGGGTAAAACGAGGTCCATGCGTACGAAGTCGCGGGCGGCCGCTAGTTATACATAGAAAACACCCAGATTTAAAATTTGAGATCTACGATGCCACAGACAGGCCCATCTTTTAAAAAACAGCCCTTATTTTGCGTCAACAAACAAAAATACATCTCTTCACTCTATTTCATAAGACAGCCCAATCATAATCCAACCAAAAACAAGGCAAACAACAAACAAAACTAGCAAACGGTAAACACGACTCCGCAAATGGCAACACAGGGCAATAAAAACGGATATTAAAAGACGGGGCACATTCATCACAAGTGTTGCCACTGTGCCAGTAGATTGATATAAGATGTTCCCTAAAAGATGGGGGCGGGGATTAATTTTGTTATGGCAATTTAAATGGCAGTTACTGGAGTATGGTGTATATTAGTTGGTTTAGCATTCTGCTTATCTATAGAACAAACTAATTGCTCATAAGATAGGCCCCCTTAATTGATATTTATTGTCCGTGGTGCATAATCTTTTCAGGTTTTAAACGTTTGTCACCTGTCATCCGCTTTGCAATGGAAGTCGAACCTTAATTTCGAACTCCTCCTAAGTTCTTCTGATTAATTTCGTTGCGGGTCCAATGACAGTTTAACTTTCCCCCGGGACAAACTTGACCTTCATTGGTTGGGTTTTTGTGGCGGTCAAGCTGTAGATCCTGGCTACACAGGAGTTGCAGTGGTGGGAACGAGAGGTGGGAATAGTCCCGTATAGAACAAACTACAGTTAATGTCTAGGTGACTTCTTAATTATGGTTTTTCCCGCGACTTTATCTAGTCTCAACGTGATCAAAATTAGAAGAGTTCTTATCAATACTACACAATAAATATTTACTACTACCGGCAGCCCGCGACTTCGTACGCGTGGATCCCGTTTTACCCCTTTAGGAGTTGAATTTCGCAAAATCCCGTCTTAGTGAGCACGTTCTATAAGGCACCCCCGTGCAAAATTTAAGACTCCTAGCATTTGTAGTTTCTGAGATTTCGTCATGAGTGGGTGAGTCAGTCAGTACTATTACTATTACTCTATCCTACACCCTATGTTTTCTGTCAGTCAACCCTATTTCATGTGTCATGCAATAAATAATTTGATATTGACCCCTTTTGAGATTTATTTTTACAACTAAACGTGGTAAGCCATGTATTTCTCTTTAGTTTTGTTTGATAGAGACAGATTCAAATTTCGCATGAAAAATATTAAGTTTCTTCGTAGGCCAGTAGTAGAATAATTGAAATCGAAATTAATTTCTACAAAAGGTTTTAATGGCTTCATTTGTTGCCCATAAGACTATGTTAGGTTTTCGACTTCGGCGTAGTTGTGCTCCCTGCTTCAGTGGTGCCCCGAAAGCATTTTTGCTGTTAGTCAAAGTAGGATATCGTTCATAGTTTTCATAAATGAAAGCTAGACAGACTGTCTATCCTATGGTATTCAGTTTGCCCTACAACATTTCAACGCGCCGTAGAATACCTAACAAGTTCCACACGCAAATCCGCATTGGCGACGATAATTTCAAATCCCAATATCATTACACGAAATTAGCTTGCATTATTAATATTTCCCGCCACGCGGCCATATTGGCACAACCACAGATAGCATAACGAAACAAATCGCGGGAACTCCGCCGTGTCTATGGTACGTGCCGCGTTGTAAATATTCGAAATTCGAACGGGTGCGGATCGCGCGGGCCGCATTCAAATGGGCGAGTTATCTACGTTTACGCGGGGCAGGGGTGCGTGAGTGTCGATATCGATATAGGCAGGGTCTGACTTACACAGACCTTGTCTACTTATATCGATATCGACAGCCATTTACCGAGGACCTGTGATATAAATCAATATTTTTTTAGACGCCATTACCAATAGAGTTTATTTCAGTTTATTGTATCAATTCCACGGCTCAACTTAGTGTCGTCTACTGCTGGACAATGCCTCAGTCATGGATTTCTGTAAGGACTGGTCCTGCGCGGGATTGTTCAGGTGCTTCTGGCAATGAAGAGTTAAAATAGTTAAAAAATTGATAAATAAATAAAATATCCTTGGACATTTTACACTGCGCGATCTAGTCCCAAACTAAGCAAAGCTTGTAATAAGTGAAAATCCTCTAAAATTCAATGCGCCATACAAAATCAAATCAATATGTAGACTCTATTGAATTACGAGACATTAGTATTCATTGCTAATTTAACGTAGCTCTACAACAGATTCCCTATTTAACCGTGTCATCGACAAAAACCCTCCCAACACTACCGCGTATCGTCTAACGACGCTCCAAGAAAATAGACATTTCTGGATGCCGGCCGGGTGCAACGTGAATTATTTACACCGACTCAAAGACTGGGATGCGAGTTGGGGAACAACGTGCCGCTTATATAAAATAAACATTACTTTCTGGAGTTTCTGGATGCCGCATGCGGTCTGGCCTGGAATACCTAGGGCCGAACTGTGCGGAGCTTTTGCCTTATTATTTTGAGTCTCAGTTTGAACTCAATCGAAAGGCAATGAGGGCTATCGTTTTTATACCTAACAGTTGGCACCCCTGGCGATTGACAGGACCTTACTCTACAGTGGCGCCATCTTGATGAGTGCAAATGCGATAGTCCTCCTACCACTTTCGCGCTCACCAGTTGGTGCCACTGTCTTCGCTACTAGCAAGTAGAGGTGGGCGCCACGCCGGCGCGCCGCCGCCGCCGCGAATTTTTTCACGCCGCCGCCGCCGACGATCAGCTATCGGCGCGCCGATATTTATACTGTACAAACTATTTGAAATTTATTCCTCTGCTATACTGTACTAATTTGTGTTTCAATCGCAAAAGAACTATTTTTTTATTGAGTTGAGCGGCTATTCTTGTTCAATAAAGTCCTAGTATCACTGCGACCGGTACCGATCTATTGTGATCGCCGCTATTTTCCTTGCAGTTCGCCTCCGAGTCCTGCGTCCATTAGGAATGCAGTATCTTTTGGGGGGCTTAGGGTATGTTTGCCCAGGTGTAAGCTCCGCTTGCGCATTAATGGTCCGCAGTCCGTGAGAATGTGTAGTGGCGTTTCATCTGCCTCTTGGCACATCCTGCACGTTCTTGATTCGGACAGTCCCATAGTGGACAAGGGCTTGTTTAAGCTGCTGTGTCAAGTGAACTAAGATGCGCATTTTGATCCTACTCAGTCCTATGATCTGCTTAGAGCATTTTCGGTCATAGGCTTTTATAAGAGGTTTGGAATGAGTTAATCCTAGCATGTCTGACCATGCCTTAAAGGATTCGTTTAAACAGATGTTCTCCAGGGTCAGTCGAGCGAGACTTTTGGGAATGCCACAAAAGGGTTCTGGACCATATTGTGTTCCCTCCGCTCCCGCTCTGGCCAGTTCATCGGAATTTTCATTGTCCACGATTCCCGCGTGACCTGGAACCCATTTCAGCCTTACTCTGTTACGTTTTCCTAGGGTATTCAGTCGACTCATGCAGTTTTCTACCAACTTTGAAATGATTAAGTTGGAGTTTAAGGCCAGCAGCGCGGCCTGACTGTCTGAGTTAATGTAAATTATGTGGTTGGCATAATTTTTTTGCAGGTTAGCTTCCGCACATTCATTAAATAATGTCGTAGACTTCTGAAAGATAGAGGCAAATTTACCCAGGCTTTGAGATAGCCTAAGTTTCGGCTGCTCTCCATACACGCCAAAGCCTACGTTCTTCTTAATCGGTCTTACTCTTGTCAGAGTGGTCGTGGTTCAGCTGACGAGGTACATGGTGGGGGTGGAGGATGGAGGTACAATTTATATGTTTATGCCATATAAATTGGTACACAAGGCGAACTTAATGCCGTTGATATACTAATAATTGATTGAATAACTTAATACTAACTATATTAACAGTTAGTCAAGTACATTATTCAAGGTACTGCTTGGTCTAGTAAATAATTGAGCGCGAGAGGCGCCGGTCCCTCTTGCTGTCAAGAAAAAAATCCCCGCCTTCGTCTGGCAGATAACCCACGCTATTTTACTATACTTTAAGCGAATCACTCACACAGAGATTGGCAAATATGTCTCGGAATGCAAATGGGAACCACAACCTCTGGAAGGCAACAAAAGTGTTCTCCGCTTACACAACACAATCTCCCGCCATTCTAGGTGCTGTGCTGCCAAACCTTCCCATTGTGATTTGAAAGGGCTCATTTGGCATCTTTTCGTATGCTGCTTCTGAACATCTTAGTACTTGACTATCTGAGGAGTTGACCGCCATGTTTCCGCTTACTCTCCTCAAGTTCAAAGTAGAAGATTGATTCCTACTACGCTAATTGAGGACGAAAGACGCAGGAGGACAAAGTGACTGACATAGCCCACAGAATCGCTAAAATCAAGTGGCAGTGGGCGGGGCACATATCTCGTAGAGCTGATGGCCGCTGGGGCAGTAAAGTTTTTGAGTGGCGACCACGAGCCGGAAGACGTAGCGTGGGCAGGCCTCCCACTAGGTCGACCGTCGATTTGGAGAAGGTCGCAGGAAGTGCCTGTATGCGAGCGGCGCAGGACGTCTTTCAGCTGAAACGAAAGAACTAACGCTATGAGAGATGGCTAAGCTAAAGAAATAGCCAAAATGGACCCTTGTAAAGCACTTGCTTGCATTTGATCTGATCACCATGAAGTCCATGGTCTTGACAATGACCACACTGAGTGAGAAGAATCTCGCAAGTCTCTTAACTTTGGAAATGATCCATAAGGCTGGCAAGTCGCCTAACGAATTCTCTTATCGCTCAATTAATCTGACATTTGTACCGTTAAAATTATGGAAAAGGATCATTCTTGCTCGTTTATTCTCTTGCCTAAGTATGACCCATGTAATACAGTATATCCGACCAGAAATTTTGGCAGAAACCATACCAACCATAATCAGTACAATGTTTGACAAAGAAAGAATCCTGTACGTCTGCTTTCGCTGCGGCTTCAGCTGGGTTTATTATAAAGGACTACTACCTGCTGATGGATTCTTATCTCAGAGGCAGACAGTTTTAAATCAAACTCGGTGACAAAATCTTCTCTTTTTAGCTGCAGAGCTGGAGTACCCCAGGACTCTGTACTTGGTCCGATACTCTATAACATCTACTAGTAAAGTAGCCCAGACACCAGAAAGCTGAGGCATTCCTCAAATGTAACTGTGATCTTAAAGTGACTAGACTGTTGCAATGTCAGCTGCTTGGCTGACCAAGTGGCGCATGTAATTAAGCCCCGAAGTCTCACCATATTATCATTTAAGACGTGAAACTTATCCTCCGGCCAATCTAGACCTCGACACATTGCTGCAATCAACCTGCATTAAAATCCTGGACCGTAGGATGACATGGAAAGACCATAAATATAAATAAAACAGAACTGAATATAATATTCCACCGACAGTCAGCTAATCCAACATTAACTATGTGCCTCCAAAGAGCTCAAAAATACATGTTAAGGGTACTTTTATCGGCACATTGGTACGCTCGCCTTTAGGAAATACACGAGAACTTGATCTCAGCCAAACTCACTATCCAAATATCAAAGTATCTATGATCAAGAGAGCTAATTTACTAGGGTAAACCACTGCTTTAGTGGCTCAAACCCCAATCAACTGCAAATCACCTGATTAGTCTTGACGACAGATACTAAAAAAGCAGATTTAAAAATAAACCTAATGAACAAAGGTCAAACAAGGTCACGCCGCCGACGCCGCCGCCGCCGAGGTCAAAAAGTCGGCGCGCCGCCGCCGGCCAATTTTATATCGGCGCCCACCTCTAGACACAAGTCGCGCAGATTAGTACTCAGTGGCACATCTGCATGGCAAATCTGCGGTCTATGTCATGATCAGGGGGGGGGGGGGCGATTGTCTTTCAATCTTCGAAAATCAGGGGGTGCCTTAGGACTTATTACGGGGGGAGGGGGGTGATCGCCCCGGGTGCCAACCCATGCTACGCCGCCACTGGGTCGTGGGAGGTGCCTGGATGCGAGCGGCGCAGGACCGGTCTTTGTGGAAATCCCTGGGGCAGGCCTTTGTCCAGCAGTGGACATCTTTCGGCTAAACCGAACGAACGAACGAACAGTCAGCGTCAAATGGTTCGTGACACCCAATGTAGCCAAAAGGTTCGCAACACGTCTTTGTTACAAATGGAATAAGGTTGTGTTGACAACTTTTTGGTCACTTTAGGTGTCACGAATAACTAGTTCGTCGACGCTGACTGTACATAAAAATGGCTTATTCCCAAAGGTCACAGCTCTACTATTTAAGTTCATACTTTGATCCCCAACGGTCCACGACATCAAAAATAAAAAAGCATTTTCTGTGAAAATGTTATTATTTCATGGAACCGGTGGGAAATAAGAACAAAGAGTCGTGGACTTGAAACCCAAATAAAATTATAACAACTAATGTATTTAATAAAACTAAACAGCGGGGTACAAAGTTACAAACACCAAAATAGCATCAGAGAGCTGAGTGTGAAACGTCCTCACTACGAGTAGTTAGCGCGTAAAAAATGACAATAAATGTATGACGGATTGTACAGCGCCCCTAGCGGAAACTTTTTGAAGAACTAAATTTTTAGCGAGGACGTTTGATATTATAATCTCACATTCAGCCCAATGCTCAGTAGGTAGTATAAGCCATGACAGCAAAGAGTGCGTCACACGCAGGCCCCTTTTCCCACTGGGCACTTTGGGCACGTGCCCAGGGCCCCGTGACCGAGGGGCTCTGTCGCCCTCGTCGTCTGCTCGAAAGACCTTTCTCTAGATGATAAGGGGCCACCATTGATAACAACACCACAAAAAAGAATTTTCTGGAGTGAGATCAGGGCTTCCTGGTGGCCAGGAGATGTCACCCCTGCTTGAAATTATTTTTTTGTGGGAACATGTCTCTTACCATCTAAATGCTCACATTTGAAGTGTGACACGTAGCCCGGTCATTCTCCGGATCTGGATTATTTTGTTGATTACCCCGACCTTTTTTATTTTTGAATTTAGAGTAACTTTAGGTAATACATTTCAAAATAGACATTATTACGAGCATATTTTTTATATTGGCCCATCTGTAGCAAGCAGGAATAAAAAGTTATGCGACATCAAAATTTTCATGGTCGGGGTAATCAAAGTTGGGAGTCAGAGTAATCAAAAATAAAACAAAATATTTTATTTTCTAAAGTTTTTTTTAAGTTATGGTAAAATAAATGTTATTATAACTAGCCATTTGTTATTTTGATGTATAAACGACAATATTGTAAAGTTTCAACAAAATCTGTTAAGTACCTAGTTGTTGCGTAAAAGAGTAAAAAACATACATATACTATACATTATACATATAATATTAGTGACTCAATGTCCTATGTCTCCTATATGGGACAGAAGGCGTCCACAACAGTCCTCCATCGCATTCGGTCTTGAGCTTCGTGTTTGATCTCACTCCAAGTCTTAACAGTGCGCCGCTATGTTTTTTTGGCGCGACCATGTCTGCATTTTCCCTGGGGGTTCCAATCTAGAGCCTGCTTGGGGATGTGATCGGGGTCCCTTCGGAGAGTGTGGCCTATCCAGTTCCACTTGCAGCGTTTATTCTGCTGAAAGATCGGTATTTCGTGGCAGCGTTCCAAAAGTTCGTTGTTTGAAGATTTTGGAGAATTTGGCGAAGACAGCGGCTGAAGAAGATCTGCAGCTGGTGCGAGATAACCTTAGTGACCTTCGACGTTTCACGCCCATAGAGCAGAACTGGTTTGACGTTGGACCCGAATATTTTGATCTTGCTTGGGTCAATTTCCGTGACTGCCATACGGCTCGAAGTTGTGCGAAGGTAGCTCTGAGTATTATTGATTACTCGGTGACAAAAGTCGGGGTAATCAAGGTCGGGGTAGTCAAAAAATTAAGGTTTATCCTGAGCCCTGCCCAATCTGTAAGTTGAATCCCATATGTTTTAATACACAAAAATGCGGTTACATGGACCATTATTCCTGTACATTCTCAAGAACTTTCCATGTAAAGAAACCTAAAAAAACAGGATAGAGTAAATCAATCGTGCACTGAACCAAGGTCGGGGTAATCATATTCTTATCTCGATAACTCCGAAATCCTGCGACGACTTGCATTACCGATCACCTCGGCACGCAGGCCACCACTAAAGGTTCACGGTGGAGGATAGAGCTCGTTTCTAAATTGCGTAGCTAGGGACGTAGGCGCACATTAGCGGCGTGTCGGGGTAATCACGGTTAACGCCCGGACACAACTTCAAATATTTATTTTACAAAACCTTTTAGTGATATAGTTATATCGTATTTAATTTATCAATGTTTATTTAATCAGTAATCGATTACATAAGCATTGAAAGCGGTAATAATAACGGATTAATTTATACGAGCAAATTTGTTCTGAAATCGGGAGCGCGGACACGTCGTGGTAATCAATTTTTGACGACTTACGATTTTTTTTAAATTACTTAAACAACTATTATTAACTATCTCTGTAGTTTAACAACAAGAACCTATATTACCTATATTATGATATTCGGGTACTTTTTGGCCCCGGACACGTGATTTTCTTAGCCGGTGGAATGACCCAGCCCCATCTTGATGTAACGAAGTGCTCCGGTCATAGCCTTGCGAATTTCGAATTAATCATCCTTTCAATGCAACAAACCAATTAAGCAGGGATGAAATCTCATTGCCTCTAAGAAGCGCTAATCTCATTCTAGCAGATTTCTATTTGTGGGGTTACTTTACGAGCAGAGTATACTCTAATAATCCATAAACTCTGCAGCATTCATCCTGAATCCATTTCGAAGTTACTCTAACGAAAGTTTTCCAATATTTTTATGTATGTTGACCGAATGTTGTAAACGTCAAGGGAATCACATGTACGACGATAAAATTTATAAAAGAAAGTAAATTTTAAAATAAATTGCACTAAATTTCCTTTAAATTGCAATAGTTAACGTACAAAAATGTAGTGTTCATTTCCTTGAATTTTCAAAAGTGAATTTTCTTCTGGGCCACTCTGTATAACATTACACGAACATCTCATTGGCAGTGTCCTGAATAAAACCGATCCGAAACTGCATTATCATGGGAAAGGGCCCTTAGCGTCCACACAGATACCTGAATGTCTTTTTGTCAGCCGATAGTTCGATCAGAATGTTAATCGGTATATATATATATATACCTTTCATAGCACATTACACCGATTTGATACTTATCGGCCGAATCCAAACTACTTATCTGTCGATAAAGTCTGCCGTTTACGGGAACTCTTGGAGTTTGTATGAAAATACAGGGAAATCCCTGTTTACTTATGACGTCATTTGTGGATACGGTTTTACCAAGGTAAATATAATATGACCAAATCAGTCCAAATATTCATTGCTACTAACCCTTAAAAACAAAAAGAAAATAAACAAAAGGATAAAGCGCAGCGTAGGACGTCCACCCACAAGGTGGACAGACCACTTCATAAAGGTAGGACAGCGCTGGATGCAGGCCATCAAGTCATTATGGAAATCATTGGGGGAAGCCACATGAAAATGAAGAAAAACACTATTGTTGAGACCATCCAATTTACAAAAAGATGTATCAATTTATTTGAAAAAGCAACACAGTTGGATTGGCCATTGCTTAGGTAGGTACTCGTACTTACATTCTTTTAACTTCGTTCTTATTTCTTCTTTAGTCAAATCCGGTACTGTTTCCACTTCAAACCCAAAAGATTTGAATGTTTTTTCAAGTTCTTCGACGTCTCTTTCAGTGCCTAATCTTGGTCTTACATATCCTTCTATATTGCACTGATTGAATATTAACAAAGCATGTTTTCCGAATTTTTCCAATTCGTACGTAGGTGCTTCCTTTGATAAGGCTCTTTTGTTATATACTATTTCATGTGTTTCCTCGTGTTCTTTTAAACTCTCTTCACGAACGTATTCAATGTAATCGATATCTTCTTTTTTATCTTCAAGAGGCAAAACGGGAGGTTTCTTCATTTGAGCATCCAAAACAAGTGTGCTAGAAGACGCTAATACACCATCAGTGTCTAACAAACTCTCTTCATCACTATTGTTTATTGGAACACCATAAATTATATTAACACGTTCATTGCCTTCATTTTCACTATCTCCTGCATTTGAGCAGCCATCATTTGGGGTGTTATCACCATCGACTGGTCTCCCACTTCCTCGTCTTTTCTTCTTTCTTTTACCTTTTCCGAGCATTTTTGCAAATGTTATTTTGTTACTTGTACACGTATGTTCGCATTCGCTGTTCGCTACTGATAAGTCGCTTTCTGTTATTTTTATCTTATCCAGTGGCGTATCGTGAGGGTTATCTTCGTTCGGAGCCGACCAGAACTTAGCCAATTTAATTATATTTTTTTCATTTTTATTATTTGGTATGATTTATTTTACTTTTGAAGAACATAAAACCTACCTACTACCGAGAGGCACCCTACAGATGTTCACTTTTGAAAACATGCCTATTATAGTACTTAGACCTAATAGACCGGGAGTAACTAGTCGAATTAGGCTCAAATTGTAGGTTTACAAAAGCACCTGTAACTATTTTTTATTTCTGAAAGTGTACACACAACCCGTCGAGTTTACTGCGCAGTACCTGGCGGCCGTGACGTCACATCGACGCTCTCTGGCAAAAATGGGGCGAACGCAGAGAGGGCGCGTGAGTGCGAAGGAGAGTCGCATTTCAGAGAGGTGCGCAGTAAGATCGGATTGTAGTGTTTAATCTTGTGCGGTGTAGTGTGTACATTACTGTATAATCTTTCCCTTCGTCGCACGAACGTATTAGGCCGGCTTTTCGGTGCCCTCTGTTGTGCACCGAAACGTGGTAAGCCTTAGGGCCTTAGTGATAGATCGCCCGGTGCTTTGTCCTGCTGGAAGCTCTTCTGGAAGGACTGGTCTTTTGTTCTAAACGTCCTGCCAGAAGATTATCGCAAGTCCTGCCCGCAGTACGCAATTTGTACGTGTTTGCTTGCTGGTCCTTCCAGCAGTACGGTGACCTTCAAATTTGAACTCATCCTCACCAGAAGTAGTAAACACTTGGTTAGTGTTTATTAAATAAAAAGTCATGTCGTAGAATCATTTTGTTTAACCAGTATTTTACTTTTCTTAATATATTATAAACTTGTTTATCTTCTTTCAACTTAACTAATAGGAACTATAATAAGGAACTTTAAATTAATTACTTTGGTACGTCACTTTGTATTAGAAATTATACCTATCACTTACAAATACACTACAAATTAAAAACAAAAACAAGAAATAAATTATAAATGTTTGATTAGGCTGGAATACTTCACATTCATTATAATATTATCGCCAAAATGTTGCCGACTCCACGCCCGGCGCGTCAAAATGTGTCGCGCGAGCGCGAACGCGCTGCCCCCGTGTATACTCGTGCGCCATCGGGCTCCGACTAACGGTTAGTCGCGTTTTTCGATCTTGGGCACTATTGGGTGAAAGAGAGAGAAACACTCTATTTTTTCGTGTAAATTTGAAATTTGTACAATGTATACTTACGAAACTGTGATCTTTTAATTTTGCGTCCTACCGGAAGTACTTTAAGTCCTGCTGGCAGGACTCCGGGCGATCTATCATTAGGCCTTAAGCTTTAAGGACTATTTTTAGTTGTCAATTAATGTATGATCGCTTGGCGCGTAGTAATGTTACGGGCGGGATTCGGATTTTTATTTTTATATCAGAAAAAATCGTCGCGTGCCTCCAGGGGTCATGCCTCTCAGGGGCCATGCCCCCCAAGGGCCAGGCTACACCTCTGGAATCTTATCGATATTGTTATTATTGCATTTAAATCCTTTAATATCGTTGACATCAGCGTTACATACTTAGGTGATAGCTATTTGATGCTCGAAGGACACCCATTGATTATTATGAATCATAAAAATCTAATGATAAAAAACAAAGACACTTGAAAGAAATATCCGGTTTCAATATGTCTGTCTGTAAGTATTACAAACAAGAGCCTAAGTATATATTATTTTACCGATTATTTGTATCTGATTAAGTACCTACTTATCTATTAAGGTACCTAGCTTTAGATGATGACGTAAACTACTTACCTACAATAAAATTAGGCAAGGGAATTCCCTGCCCCACGTGCATGAAGCGACTGCTTATAAAGAAGATAGTCACTAATTTATTGCAAACTAGCTTTCCGCCCGCGGCTTCGCCCGCGTGGAATTTTGTCTGTCACAGAAAAACTTTATCGCGCGCGTCCCTGTTTCAAAAACCGGGATAAAAACTATCCTATGTTCTTTCCCGGGACTCAAACTATCTCTATGCCAAATTTCATCAAAATCGGTTGCGAGGTTTAAGCGGGAAAGCGTAACAGACAGACAGACAGACAGAGTTACTTTCGCATTTATAATATTAGTTGGGAAGTTGGGATTCTGCCCAAGCGCTGTAGATCTCGTCAACTCGGCCTGTTGGACAACCCGTAACCACCCGTGACTCACAATGAGTGGGCTAGGGCCGTCGAGACCTTTGCCCGGGCTACGAAATAGGAGAAATCTTTAATAAATCCCCATAGATGGGGGCTGGGCGGGGCATGTTCCCAGACCCATTATTTGGAGGGCCGCTTGCCGCCGCGCGCCGCCCGCGCTAGTGGGTTAGGCCTCAGCCTCGAACTTAGCGGGCAGCGGGGCGGCGGCGCGGGAGCGGGGCGGCGGCGCGGGAGCGGGGCGGGCAACGCAGACCCGTTCTCGAAACCAGCGGGCAGCTCGCGCGGCGCTTTAGCAGCGAAGTGTTGTGTTCGGGGTTGTGTTGTCGAGATATTTGTTTTTATTCGCGAACGAAATGTCTGAACAACGGCGACAATTTTATTTCGATTCAAATTTATTCCTTACGCTCGATTTATTGTGGGCAAAAGAAGGAGTGCGCTGCCCGCTCGTTGCCCGCTCCCTCGCCGCTGCCCGCTCGTTGCCCGCTCCGGCGCCGCTGCCGCGCCGCTGTTTTCGAGAACCGGTCTATTTGATTTTACGCATAAGATCCTGCCACTCCCGCCCCGCCGCCGCTCCCGCGCCGCTGCCCGCTAAGTTCGAGGCTGAGGCCTTACGGCCTGCTCCATGCCACTGGCGCTGGCAGAGCAGCGGCATGGATTAGACCTTCTTAACCCACTGGCCCACGGGCCGGCGGCCCTGTCCTGTTCTATTAGGGTCACTAGGAGACAAACTCTATGAATACTACTGGAGGAGGAGATTCGGGGACCCTTCAAACTCGGAGAGATTCGCTCATCAACGAGCCTCTAGCTAGCCTGAGGCGGAGCTGCGGACGAATCTCCAAGTTAGGACAAAACTCGCGGTTTCGTAAGTATCTTTGAGCTCCGGTGGAATCATTTTCAATAAGCAAGCTTACATGCTCATGAAACACCAAAAAACCGGACAAGTGCGTGTCGGACTCACGTACAAAGGGTTCCGTACCATTGATTTATGAAATTTAAGTTATTTGTAAGAAAGATTACGCGGTAATAAGCGGTTTGCAATTTACGAGGTATTAAAAAAAACTACTTACTAGATCTCGTTCAAAACAATTTTCGTTTGTAGTTTTTATAGTAATGTACATCATATTATATGTTTTTTTTAGATTTTTCGTTTTCTTATTTTAGAAGTTAGAGGGGGGGGGACCAACTTTTTTCCACTTTGGAAGCGTCTGTCACGCAAACTATTCGGTTTAGAAAAAAAATATTTAAGAAACCTCGATATCATTTATGAAGACCTATCCATAGATACCCCACACGTATATGTGTTTGATGAAAAAAAAATTTTTGAGTTTCAGTTCTAAGTATGGGAAGCCCCCAATATTTTTTTATTTTTATTTTTGCATCAAAATCTTAATGCGGTTCACAGAATACATCTACTTACCAAGTTTCAACAGTATAGCTCTTATAGTTTCGGAAAAAAATGGCTGTGACATACGGACGGACGGACGGACAGACGGACGGATGGACAGACAGACATGACGAATCTATAAGGGTTCCGTTTTTTGCCATTTGGCTACGGAAACCTAAAAATATCTTATTAAGCGTTAAAACGTTAAACGCCTTTCGTGACATTAATAGCAAAGTATCTTTCCGTAAAATTTATATGAAATGTTTGTCTAGGTTTTTTTACAATAATTTTGATTTAACTGGGCGCAACCGCAGACATTTTAAAGGAATAGATATTATTTTTCGTACCTATAAGGACGTAACGAGCGCGACTAACATCAACACAAAATACTTACAACTTTATTTTAGTGACCCGAAGAATCTCATTTTAGTGAACCGTAATCAACCACATCTGACAGAAGTTAAAATAAGCGACAAGCTTGCCATTTGCCCACAGATTTTGCCATTGTCAAATCAGGAAGCTGTCATTCTTGTCATTTTAAATTAGCGCATTCTTTTCTACTTTACGAACGTGATTTAAACACAAACCAAGCATTAATTAAAACAAAATAATGTACCTAAAAATAAAGTAGTGTTCATCCAAGTTAAATTATATGGTTCGTGACTGTGTTTATCATATTTGTCAAAAATGTTTAACTACAAATACCTTAGTCGGGAGCATCTCGAAGGATTCGATAACTACAAGGTATTTTAAACGATTAATTACACTTAATTCTGCTCATTATTTATGTAGAGATCTTGCCACAGCTACTATTTTACGTCGTAATTATGTATTTGATGACATAACCTATACATTATCGATCGGATAGCGCTTGTAAAGTTATAACAAATACGCCAGTCGCCACAATGTAATAAACGGATAAAATTGTAACAATACGTATTACCGGTTGGCATACTAATTCTATTTTTAAGATAATAAGGTTATCATTAACAATGTTATACCTAATTGAATTAAAAAACTGCTGTTTATGCCAAAATGCAATGAAAATGTATTGATCACAAGCACGCAAAAGTTTAAGAAAAGATAATGTTAAGTTGTTTCATATTTACTAATAAAATTCATCAAGAAATCAGAACACGTCATCTATTAGGATTAATATTTTGTAAAATCTTTCATATTAATGAAATTAATGCAAAAACCTGGAGACACATTTACTGACAATTTCATAGAAATATGTATAATGATGTACATACACAATGTAACATTTACAGACCACAAAATGACCAAATTAGCAAACGGATTGTGAACTTTATATGTACAGTTTAAGGTTCGAGTTCAACTATCTCTTTAGTCCCATTGAATCATTTGTATCTCACCAAACAATAGTTTTTCTGTTGTCTGGTTTTGTGACACGTGAGACGTTATCAGAATTCGTCTTTGGATAGTTTGACTTGCTCCGTCCAAATGAAATGTATTCTATGTATTTGTACCTGTACCCTTCGTTTGTTCATTCATTTCAGCCGAATGACGTCCACTGCTAGACAAAGACCTCCAAGGATTTCCACAAAGACTAAATAAAATATGTATTTGAATTTGTTTTACAGTACATGGCGATCGACACAAGCCCTCTTAGTGTGTATGTCATGCACCCTTTCTGGGATAGAGTTGTCAAGGTAAGTTTACTATGAAATAACTATCTAGTTATTAATCAAATACACATGTGTAGACACAATAGAAGTGTGAAATTAAGTCTGTTATTTCTAAAACCTCCTCACTAATTAGCTGTCTAAAAGGTAAAATCCTACTAATATTATAAATGCGAAAGTTTGGATGTCTGGATGTTTGTTTCTCTTTCACGCAAAAACTACTGAACGGATTTTGAACGAACGAACGGAACATATAGGCTATAATTTATGACAAAATGTGACAAAGAAATTTCAATATAATAAGACGTGTCTAAAAGCGCCATCTATCGTCATTGGTTAAAATCTACAGCGCTGGACAAAATACTGTTTTTGACGTTCGTAAATATTCATACGGGGGAAGCCGTGAAACGCCATCTATCAACAAGATATCTGACGGGGGTAAAACGAGGTCTACGCGTACGAAGTCGCGGGCGGCCGCTAGTAGTCAATATTTTACTTTAAACCAATAAGGGCTATATTTCACCGGGACACCATGGCGGCGCAACCAGTCGCCGGCTACCAACAAAATGTATACAGCTCTATAGAGAGTTACTCACCTGGTGTCCGTTTGGTTGTGCAAAGCTGCATACATTTTGTTGGTAGCCGCCATGGTGTCCCGGTGAAATATAGCCCTAAGACTAAACCAATTTTTTTATTAACACTTTCCTGGACAGTTAACTGCTATAATGTTCATAACAATTAAACTTCTATTGTGTCTGGGTTACTGTCCATGAGTGTTAAAGTTAATGTTAAAGTGATAAAAGGTTTTTTACCATGTCAAAAGTTATCATTTATTGATTATAAATAACAAATTAATTTAATAATTGCTATTATCACCATTATCATGCCTAATTAAATAATTATTGACTCTAAATCTGTGTCACACGACCCACTTCAACGATAAATAGATAAAGATAGAGTTATCAATTTGATGGACATGTAGCCAAATATATGAAGTAGGACAGTAAAAAAATCGTCGAGGTTTTGTTATTTTTTAGTTGGAAATAGAGGCAAGAACGCGAATCACATGCCATATCTACATTCCAGCTGTTGACAGCATGTGGAGAACACGCAGAGTCCATGAAGCTATGTAGTAGGACGGGTCTATGAACTCCATGAACCAGGATGGGTCTCCTGGGGTCGGCCTATCCGGCACCAGAAGACTATAGCAGGGATGTTATGGATGTTATGGATATCCGTAACCTTAACCGAAACTTTCGGATATCCGAAACCGTAACTGTAAGCGATTCAAAAGTTTCGGATGTAGGCAGTTTAAATTGTTTTTTGTATAGCATTCTATGAAAAGACATAACAACCTGATTTATCTATAAAATGCCATCTAGTATCAATTTTTATTACTTTCTGTTCGATGTAAAGTGTGCGGCCATGAATAAACCGTGTTGGACAAAATTATTGCAAATTGCATTCTAAAGCACAGAAACTTTCGGATATCCAAAATAAAAAAATATCCGTAATCGTAACCGAAACCGGTATAATATTATTCCTATATCCGTAACCGTATCCATAACCGAAACTACATAAATCCATAACATCCCTAGACTATAGGTCCCTCTCACTCAAGCACTTGTTTCGCCTTATGAATAGGATTTTTGCGGATGAGAGAGAAAGGTAGGGAAGCACAAAAGATCACAATGGGTCGACGTGCACTGCGCTCATGAGCGAACCTGAACAAGATAAAATAAGGATCTTATTGCTCCAGCTACTTGCACTTTCTTATTCATAATCTTACTAGCTTTCCGCCCGCGGCTTCGCCCGCGTGGAATTTTGTCTGTCACAGAAAAACTACCGCGCGCGTCCCTGTTTCAAAAACTATTCTATGTCCTTTGCCGGGACTCAGACTATCTCAATGCCAAATTTCATCAAAATCGGTTCAGTGGTTTAGGCGTGAAAGCAAGGCAGACAGACAGACAGAGTTACTTTCGCATTTAGAATATTAGTATAGAAGTATAGATATATTTTCTTATTCACATACAAGTTACCTACTGTTCTTCAAGCTACTATTGGCATTTAAATAGCCGATTTTGACTATACATACAGGGTGGAAACGATAAGTGATCTCACTCGATTATTTCTAAACTATACAAGATATCCAAAAACTGGTAACTGATCCTGAAAGTGCTTCACGAGCTCTATTTAACGGTACCAATAATAGGTTACAAAATAAACTGAATCTATCTGAAAATTCAATGTTTCCAGTCTCCTTACATTTAGTCAAACCACAGTATATTAAAAACTATACAATATATCCAAAAACTGGTTACTGATCCTGAAAGTGCTTCACGAGTTCTATCCAACGGTACCATTATTGAGTTATAAAATAAACTGAACCTATCCGAAAATTCAATGTTTCCAGCTTCCATACATTTAGTACTATCACAGTCATGGCACTCATATCTTGATAATATTATAGCAAGTAAAGCCTAAAACCAATGTTTTTCATGAATAATTTTAAATAAGAATGCAATTTACGAGTTAATTTTAAGTATTTATTATTTAAAATAAAAAAATTAACACTTCTAATATTATGTGGCTGGCATTGTTGCATACATTTACTATGGAGGCTGAAAACTTTGTTTTTTCGGATAGATCCAGTTAATTCCGTAACCTATTACTAATATCGTTTGAAAGAGCTCGTGAAGCACTTTAAGGATCAGTAATCAGTTTTTCGATATCTTGTATAGTTTAGAAATAATCGAGTGAGATCACTTATCGTTTCCACCCTGTATACATATATCATGTGATTTATGGGTTATCTAACAAAATGCTTGTAAGATTACAAGCAAAAGCGAATCGTACGATATCGGTAAGATAAGGCAATTGTTATACAAAAACAATGCGGAATACAAACAACGCATAATAACACGCGTAACATGGATGCGTCCAGCGCCTTCCTGCTACCTTTATGATGTCGTCGCGCTTGTGGGTGGACGTCCTACGCTGCGTTTTCCGGTACGCCTCCACTCCAGAACCTTGCTGCCCCATCGGCCGTCATTTCTGCGTTATATGTGCCCTGCCCATTGCCACTTCAACTTGCTAATCCGTCGAGCTATGTCAGCGACTTTAGTTCGTTTACGGATCTCCTCATTTCTGATTCGATCTCGCAAAGAAACACCAAGCATAGCCCTCTCCATAGCACGCTGTGCAACTTTGAGCTTCTGTATAAGGCCTATAGTGAGAGGCCACGTTTCCGAACCATAAACCAGGCACTTTTCAGCATGCCCCAAAAAAATAATTAATTATGTATGTGTTACGGTAAATGTGATAAATCTGAAAATTATGAACAATCGCCGGTTATTATGAATAATTACCTCATGATTTGGTAAATGTGATTAATATGAGATCTCCAATATGGCCCAAGGGCCACTCCCGCCGCACCTTAACCTATTTTTCACTTTAAATCAAAACAATGTGTTATAGGCATTATGGCAAAGTAATGTTACGCAAGAAAGAGTCCAAACTCATTTTGCCAAATTATACTAATATTTTATATGATATCAAAACGTTCAAAATGTGAGGCTGTACATGAGCGCTGTACACGAGCCGGTATTCTCTTCTATGATATTTGTTAGTATTAAATAATCACTGATAAATGTGATTGATTTATCACTTTTACCTCGCCTGTCGGTAATTATTCATAATAACCGGCGATTATTCATAATTTTCAATTTATCACATTAACCGTAACATATGCACATAAATGTTACTCGCTGAATAAAGTAATTTCTATTCTTGCAGTTGTTTCCTCGCTGGGTGGCTCCAAACGTGCTCACGTTCGCTGGCTTCCTACTAACCGTACTGGACTTCTTTTTGCTCTCGTACTATGATTACTCGTACTACGCGGCCAGCTCTCTCGCCCGTAACGAAACAAGCGTGGAGCCTCTGGCGGCGCCCTTACAACACGAAGAAATCATTCCGCGCCCTCTGTGGTTCGCATTGGCCGTGTTTCTGTTCTCGGCATACACGCTGGGTGAGTTTGGACCTTATTTGACAGCAGTAAAGCCGAGAATCCTTTAGCTACCTCACTCTACGCGGCCAGCTCGCTCGCTCGCAACGAGTCAAGCGTGGAGCCTCTGGCCGCGCCCCTACAACACGAAGAGGTCATACCGCGCCCGCTGTGGTTCGCATTGGCCGTGTTTCTGTTCTTGGCGTACACGCTGGGTGAGTCTGGACCTTATTTGACAGCACTAAGGTTGAAAGTCCTTTAGCTGTTCTCATTCTCCGATGTGGTTTGCGTAGGCTGACCGTATTCCTCTTGGCGTATACGCTGGGTGAGTTTGGACCTTATTTGACAGCACTAAGGTTGAGATTCCGTTAGCTACCTCACTCTACGCGGCCAGCTCGCTCGCCCGCAACGAGACAAGCGTAGAGCCTCTGGCCGCGCCCCTACAACACGAAGAGGTTATACCACGCCCGCTGTGGTTCGCATTGGCCGTGTTTCTGTTATTTTCATACAAGCTGGGTGAGTTTGGACCTTATTTGACGGCACTAAGGTTGAGATTCCTTTAGCTACCTCACTCTACGCGGCCAGCTCGCTCGCCGCAACGAGACAAGCGTAGAGCCTCTGGCGGTGCCCCTACAACACGAAGAGGTCATACCCGCGCCCGCTGTGGTTCGCATTGGCCGTGTTTCTGTTCTCGGCATACACGCTGGGTGAGTTTGGACCTTATTTGACAGTGCTAAGGTTGAGAGTCCTTTAGCTGTTCTCATTCTCCGATGTGGTTTGCGTAGGCTGACCGTATTCCTCTTGGCGTATACGCTAGGTGAGTCTGGACCTTATTTGACAGCACTAAGGTTGAGATTCCTTTAGCTACTTCACACCACGCGGCCTGCTCGCTCGCTCGCAACGAGTCAAGCGTGGAGCCCCTGGCGGTGCCCTTACAACACGAAGAGGTTATACCGCGTCCGCTGTGGTTCGCATTGGCCGTGTTTCTGTTCTTGGCATACACGCTAGGTGAGTTTGGACCTTATTTGATAGGAGTAAAGCCGAGAGTCCTTTAGTTGTCCGCATTCTCCTCTCTGGTCAAAAATAGTAATGCAAATCTTTGACATAAAAAATGAAAAATAATGCCTACGGTAACACGAAACAAAAATTAGTGAATATTGATTACTTGCTACTAACAGTCTGATTACTTGTCACTGAGAATCTGATTACTTGTCACTGAGAGTCTGATTACTTGCAACTGAGATTCTGATTACTTGTCACTGAGAGTCTGATTACTTGCCACTGAGAGTCTGATTACTTGCCACTGAGAGTCTAATTACTTGTCACTAAGAGTGATTACTTGTCACTGAAAGTCTGATTACTTGTCACTGAAAGTCTGATTACTTGTCACTGAGAGTCTGATTACTTGCCACTGAGAGTCTGATTACTTGTCACTGACAATCTGATTACTTGTCACTGACAATCTGATTACTTGTCACTGAAAATCTGATTACTTGTCACTGAGAGTCTGATTACTTGCCACTGAGAGTCTGATTACTTGTCACTGAGAGTCTGATTACTTGCCATCGAAGCCTTGATCACACGAACCGAGTAAACGGGCGAGACAGTAAAATGTTTACTCGGTCGAGACAGTTGGGTGAGCGAGTCACATATGTAGGTACTCGAGCGCTCGGCCGAGCACTCGGCGTAATGTTCATACACACCGAGTACTCGGCCGAGAGCACTGTCTCGCCCGTTTGCTCGGTACGTGTGATCAAGGCTTGACAGTCTGAATACTTGTTACTGTAATATAGACCGTATGCCATTATGTTACAGACGGCATCGACGGCAAGCAAGCGAGACGGACGCAGACCTCTGGCCCTCTGGGAGAGCTATTCGACCACGGACTGGACTCGTACTCGGTATTCTTCATCCCAGCCTGTCTGTACTCCATATTTGGACGTCTGGACTTCTCCATTCCGCCTATAAGGTCAGTCATAGATACTTTACAATTACAATTTCAGCCATAGGACGTCCACTGCTGAACATAGGTCTCCCCCAATGATCTTTACATCGCACGGTTGGTAGCGGCCTGCATCCAGCGCCTTCCTGCTACCTTTATCTGGTCGTCGGTCCACCTTGTGGGTGGACGTCCCACGCTGCGTTTTCCGTTACGCGGCCTCCATTCCAGAACCTTGCTGCCCCATCGCCCGTCAGTTCTGCGTACAGTTACAATGTATGTAATACAGTAATACCACCAAATCACCGATCACCAGTTGGCGCTAGAAAATGACAGTCACCTTCCTCCACAGTGGCGCCTACTGGGTCCCCGATAGATAACGCTAATTTGTAATGTCTTCATTTCATTTGCGTTTCATCTCTAGTCCACATTCCAGTCACGCTCCATATTCATTCCAGCTGAGGTGAATTCGGTAGCGTGGTAAAGTTCACGCAAAAACAAAGACGAAACAAGAGATTCAAGCACTTTCCATTATAAGTCCGAACACCTTATTTTTTCACTAAAACAGCAATTTTTTGTGAAGCGTTTGACTAGCGTTTGAGATAAAGTAGCTTTCTGTCAGCTTTTACACAAAGACCCAGTTGCATTCCGTTTACGTTACAACTTCGTTTGAACTAGCTGTCAAAGCGACACCGCGATACGAATTTGTGCAAACAGCTGACTTTCGTTTGTCCTCCAGTCGCGTTGCAGTTGAAAGTATTTAGCGCAATCGGGGCGCTGGTGACCCTGATTCAAAGACGTCAGAGGCTTTAGTGAAATATAAATAACTTTTGTCTTTCCAGAATGTACTATGTGATGTGGAATCTTCTTTTGAACTTCTACATCAGCCACTGGGAGAAATACAACACTGGTGTCCTGTTTCTACCTTGGGGGTATGACTTCAGTATGTGGGTAAGTAAGACAATCTAAGCCCACAGGATGTAAAACATATCGCCCCCCAAAAGATACTGCTCTACTTAATAGATACAGGACTCGGACTGTAAGGAAAACATCAGCCCCCCTAGACAAAACGCACTTTTTGATCGAATCGATTAATCGAATCCGTCAAAACCCATACAAAAAAGGGGCTTTTCGACCACTTTTCGACTGGTTTGCGATTATAATTTGCACTTTGTCTAGACCCACAGGTTTTAAACCTTTGTTTGTCACCTGTCATCCGCTTTGGAAATGGCCGTTCAAGTATTACGTAAGCAGAATTCTTACCATTTTTTACCCCCCCGCCCCCCTTGTCATCAAAAGTAAGCAAAGCACTTACCCCCTCCCCATATGCTTACGTAAACATTTTATTATAAATGTTTTTATATTGTCATTTTTAAAATAGGAAAATTCATGAAAATATTAGGTTTAACTGATACACATAGAGTAGGAACAAAAAAATATAATCAGAAAAAAAGAACATAACAAACATAATTGCATTAATTATGCATCAACATGCTTACAATACGTTTAGTATCCAAACAAAACAATGGCGCGGGAGGCCGGCCTCGCGTATAATATTTTATGCGGACTACGACTCTCAAATTTCAATGGGCAATGTCGGCACGAGAGTTAATTATTAGACAAGTGAATAGCGCACGGTAATTTCCTGTGCGGTAATTCCCCTAATCAGTTCTCAAAGCGAGTGCCTACGCATATTATGTATTATTTGCGGGAATCCCCGAAAAAACGTAAATAACTAACGATGACGTAATCATCATCTAGACCCCCCTACCCCCCATGTCATCAAAATAAGCAAAACAGAGACCCCCCCACCCCCCCATGGTGCTTACGTAATACTTGAACGGCCCCATTATGGAGGGATGTCGAACCTTAATTTCGAACTCCTCCTATGTTCTCCTGATTAATTTCGTTGCGGGTCCAATGACAGTTTAACTTTCCCCCGGGACAAACTTGACCTTCATTCGTTGAGTTTTTGTGGCGGTCAAGCTGTAGATCCTGGCTACACAGGAGTTGCCGTGGTGGGAACGAGAGGTGGGAACAGTCCCGTGTAAGGAAAACATTGGCGATCACAATAGATCGATAGCGGTCGCAGTGATACTAGGACTTGATAGAATTAGAATAGCCGCTCACGACAAAAAAGGGATTTTTTTAAACATTCATGCATCTCACTTGATGCAAAATAATAATCAGGCCGAAGGTGGAAGCGGGCTTCACCTGGAATCCCGTTAAACCTTCTTCCGGCAAAAGGTCATAGCACACTTATCAACTCGGAAAGGGATCAACACCGTTAGCCTTTAGCCGCGCTGTCAAGTGAGGCGAGGCGTTTACATTACGGTGCGAATAAGTGTGCGTTGCAGTACGGAGTTTTATAAAGCCTGGTCCGTGAGCACGTAGAATTTTGTCCAATGACCCCAAGCTAAAATTTTGTAAAATGTATACTTAATGCTTGCTATGCCCTTGCAGGGTGCATGTGATGTGCTGCCCTACCATTCACCAACTATCAAACCACATGTAATGCAATGCAATAAATGATTTGATTTGATTTGCTACCCATCCTTATCGCTCGCGCGTAATAATGTTACTGTCGCGCTCGCACACTCACTGCGGGCGCGCGTCGCACAGTCGCGACAGCAATATAATTACGCGCGAGCGATAAGGATGGGTAGCTTGGGGTCATTGGACAAATTTCTACGTGCTCACGGACCAGGCTTTACGAATAATACTGACCGTCTCGAGTTTACGGTTACGATCCGTTTCGGGGTTGATATGTGCTTCGTCCTTACGCTAAATTGCATTCGCAATAATAGTGACTCAGTTTCTTGCGCTACTTCTTCTAAGCACTGGCCCATTTATTGTCCCGAAGCTGTGGTAGGGTTAATACTGGGACGTGTAAAAGTGCTTTTTAAAAGCCTATTTCCAAAAATAAATGAGTTAAATGAAATTTTGTGAGTTTTAATGAAGATATAATTCTATAATAGGGTGTGTTTACCTACAGGCGTCCACGCTATGCTTCCTATGGACGGGCCTGCGCGGCACGGCGTTCTACAAGCGATACGCATTCGGCTCGTACACGCTCGCGAACGTGTTCGAGATCGCAATCTACGCCACGGGAGTGTGTACAAACCTGCCCGTCTCTGTCTACAATGTATACAAGTAAGTCAAATTCAAAATGTATTTATTTGCATAGACTTTTAAATAGACTTACATAGCAGTCATGCCGAGAGTACATATGTAACTCTGTGACGCGCCCCGCGACGCATCGACAGCCCTAGCACCGAGCACAGAGATTTTGACAACCCTACGGCTGCGCGGCCGCACGCCGCACGGACCGAGCTAATATATGAGACGGCGGCGACCGCGGGCGCCTAGCATTCGCTCGGGAGCCATTGCAACAGTCAGACGTTCGCGCGCGCGTCTATTGTTCCCTCGACTGCATTGCACAGAGTCCCTAGCGAATAGCTATCCACACTGTTCCCACTAACCCTAACTGTTCGACTCTGGCTTGATTCGATACCTCGTTAACTCGGTCAGGTGATCTAATTGTCGATTCGAGACGTTCTATCGTTGATAGCCTTTCGGTTCTCGTCCTTACCGAGTAGTGCATGTGATACTCATTCCCGACCTGCGGTAGCAATCCCGCTGCCACCCTTCCTGAACTTCATACCCCCTCGCCACGTAGGTCCGACGCCCTTTCCCAGTGGTATCATACTCATCAGAGGACTTTGGTCTCTGGCTCGAGCTATTGAACCACGTCCTACCCCCCTAGTTATAAGTATCCAAACTAATACTCGCTAAACCTCGCACAGGGCGCCGCCCCTCTCGCGGATACGTAAACTAGTCTCGGGACGCGAACCGGGCGCGTCGCTATTCCTCTCGTTGTAATAAATTAGTATATTGTGATATAACTTGTAAAGTACTTGTAAACTTGCTCATTATTAAACGATAGTAATTTGGAGTCAGTGAAACTAGAATAAGTAAACTATTGTGGAACCTGAATTACAAAGTGCCATTGTGTTATTAATTGTGCGTTTCCTTGGTCGAATATCCCTGTAGGCATCCTAGATAGGTACACATCCCTCATCGCAGAAAGCGAACTGGGACTTAGTACTAAACAGCGGGGTGTCAGACTGAGCTAGCTAAGACGCCCCGTTGCAACTCATATAAAAAAATGTCGCGTTGAGACCCGTGTTTCTCTATTTTACTTACTGAAAACATTGAATTTTCGGATAGATCCAGTGATTCTGTAACCTATTACTGATAGAATAGAAAGAAAGAATAGACCGTTAGAAAGAGCTCGTGAAGCAGTTTTAGGATCAGTAACCAGTTTTTCCTTAACTTATGTAGTTTAGAAATAATCGAGTGAGATCACTTATCGTTTCCACCCTGTATCAGGCCTGTTCATCTCCGCGAGTTTACATCGAAAACAAAACACGCACGATGGCCCACCTACAGGATACTATTCGACAAGGCCTCACTTACGAGCGAACATTGACTCACGCACGCGTATTCTTGTGTATGATGGAAGAAAATAAAGAAAATGGTGTTAAATACTGTGCAGTATTTAACTGCCTAAATAATATTAAAAACACAGAATGTACTTTTTTAAGTTGCCTCAAGACACTGAGAGGTAAATAAGTAGTTAATATTATACCCCTACTCTTCCCGCGGGTGTCGTAAGAGGCGACTTAGGGACTACACATCAAACAGAGAATGGGCAGCAGCGCTCTCTGAAAAACATCAATCTTTTAAACTGCGATCTCCAACCCGCCTGCCAAGCGTGGAGATTATGGCAAAACCCTCCACTATAGTGGAGGAGGCTCATAGTCCAGCAGTGGACTGTAAAGGGCTGTTGATGTATTATTCATGATAATTCATGCTAAATCATGTATTTCCTCCGCCATTTTCCGCAGTTTGGCACCTCACGTCACATCATTTTACCGAAGTCAGCCCTATAGCTTCGGCGCAGTGCCGATCACTGACGTTTGTCAACAAAATGGTGCTTGACTCTTGAGACAGGCTAAATTACACCATATTGTTAATGACATTGAGCATACATTTTTTTAAATACCTTCGCGAAGTAAAACTTCTGTACGTAGTACTTATTATTATTCTGTGCCTGTATGTAATTACCTGTGTGTGTCCATTGTATCTTTCTTTCATTTCAGATCGTACAAACTGCGCACGGGCAAGATGCGTTCCGTTTCCGAGGCGCTGCGGCCGCTGTGGTCCTTCCTAACGGTGTTCGCGGTCTGTTCCCTGTGGGTGCACCGCTCGGCGCGGCTGCCCGGAACTGATCTAAGGGTGTTGTTCCTGCTCATCGGAACTGTGTTCAGCAACGTGGCCGTAAGTGGGAGCATTTACCCTATTTTATTCTACGTGGCCGTAAGTGGGAACATTTACCCTATTTTATTCTACGCGGCCGTAAGTGGGATCATTTACCCTATTTTATTCCATGTGGCCGTAAGTAGGAGGCTTTACCCTATTTTATTCAACTTGGCTGTAAGTTGGAGCTATCACCCTATTCTACTCAACTACGAGTCTGTAAATGGGAGCCTGTACCCTATTTTTCTCAACGTGGCCGCGTGGCTGTAAGTAGGAACATTTACCCTATTTTACTCTACGTGGCTGTAAGTGGGAACATTTACCCTATTTTACTCAACAAGGTGTCTGTAAAGGGGAGCCTTTACCCTATTTTGCTCAATAACATGGCGACGTCTTCAGCAAGATGAGTGTTAAAAATACCTAAAAAACCGTGACGCTCCAATACGTCAGGTACTAACTGAAATGGTTTAGATAAGTTACTCAAAATAAACTTGTATAGTGTACGTTAATATACCCGATGTACTCGTACGTAATTATATCAATGTACGTTTTAAGTATAATATGTGTATATTATTGTTGTTGTCCACTTTATAAGTTAAGTCCACAAAACGCACGTCAGAAGGTTGGAACAGTAAAACATGTGAATTCTTTAAAGGTGTATTTGCGACTAAAATAAAACTGGCGGGCTCAGCCAAGTAACAGTATAACTATTGTTTTCTATTGTTGAGTATTGGGCAATGATGTGGGAACGCAGGACGCTACTCAATACGCTCTGTTCATTCATAAAGTTAATTTATTACTCTGATTAATGTGTACCTATATATAGGAATTTTAAATTTCTGCCCCAGTGCCGGCTGATAGTCAGCCAGATGAGCAACCAACGCTGCGAGTTCGTCAACTGGCTGCTATGGCCGCTCCTGCTGGCAGCAGCGGCGTCGGCGATGGCGCCGCAGCACGAGATGACCGCCTTCTACGCGGTCACTGCGCTAGCAGTGGTCGCTCATGTGCACTACGGCGCTTGCGTGGTAAGTACAGCCCTACTTAAGGGTGGATTCGACCAAACAAGAGTAAATTAATCTAAATAATTTATAAAAGGAGAAACTGACTTACTTAGTGACATATCAACGCACAGCCTAAACGGCTAAACGTAGGCACTTGAAATTTGGAAGGGACGTAGCTTAGGTATCGTAGAGGTGCACTAAGAAAGGAATTCCCGAAATTCCCACGCGAACGGGAATTAGCGGGAAAATCCTTTTGTATGAAAAATCTAAACCGCTTAAGTTAGACGCTTGAAATTTGGCATGCAGGTACCTTAGTAAACTTAAAACTTAGTTACAACGGGATATTTCAAAATTCCCACGGGAACGGGAGTTAGCGGGAAAAAACTTTTGTATGAAAAAATCTAAACCGCGTAAGATAGATGAAGGGGGTAAAACGGGATCCACGCGTACGAAGTCGCGGGCGGCCGCTAGTCTCAGAATAAATCGTCAGTTTTGACATATTTTGCATACTGAAACTTTCAATGTGCCAGTTAAACCAGAGTTATTCTCGGATAAAAGTTTGGTCGAATCGAACCTAAAAAAAAGGATAAATTAATCGTTCGTTTCAGCCAAATGACGTCCACTGCTGAACAAAGGTCTCCCCCAAGGATTTCCAAAACGACCGGTCCTGCACTACTCGCATTCAGGTTCTTGCCGCGACCTTCACCAGATCGTCAGTCCAACTAGTGGGGACACTACGTCTTCCGGCCCGTGGTCGCCACTCGAGAACCTTTTTGCCCCAGCATAGCACTTTAGCAGCTTAGCAAAGATGCTTAGTTTAGTCCATCCATAATTTTAGAGAAAGAAAAAAAAGAAAAACAATTTATAGCGAATAAAATTTATAGCGACGCCGTCAGGTCGATGACTGTGGGATTAAAAAAATGTTTTTAGTTAATTTATAAAATATGAGATATTTTTTTAAATAACCGGTTCATTTATTGTTTTTCATATTATGTACCTACTACCTACCACATTAATTTCATATTTCCCGAAATAGTATTTCATCGTTGGGAATGAAAAGAAACTACCTATGTGTAAATAACCATGCAAGAGAATTTCATAAAGTAACAATACAATAAATATTATAATACACTCGAAGTAATGTTCTTACTGGCGAATTCACATCAAGCTAAACATTGTGAGTTGAAATAGATTTTGCAACAAAAATGTGTAATCTTAATGTGCTGTGCGCCTCGTAAAGCGAGTCTTAAATTGGCCGGTCAACGCAACGACTCCGTGGCGCAACGGTAGCGCGTCTGACTCCAGATCAGAAGGTTGCGTGTTCAAATCACGTCGGGGTCAATGATAACTTTTTGTATTTTTTATACTTTCTTTACTAGTATTTTTTGTAGTAGGAAGGATAGAAAGTATTTTATTAATAAGCAAAATTGTCAAGAATTTTGAAAAAAAAAAATGCATTACTAAAAACGATCTCATGATACATAATAATGATATTGGAATAATTAGGTTTTTTTTAGAAACACTGCCTTATTTTAATTAAATGTAGCTTAAAACTAAATTAATTAAAAATGCTAGTTTATACAGTTAATGTTGATAAAGAGACAGATTAGACATTTTTTTAAACAAATTAATATTTTTTGAATGAAATAAGTTTTGGTATTTTAGATTTTTTCTTGTCTCAGATTTTTTAAAATATTTTATTACATTTTTTTTTCACGTTTAATTTTTTTTTTTCGTTTCACAGGTACGTCAAATGTGCGACCACTTCAGGATAAGCTGTTTCCACATAAAGCAGCGGACAGATTGACTCTTAGCCGACGATGCGTGCTAGCGTAACACAGGCGACATATCCATTCACGCGTACATACAAACACACAGAGGCTATTCATTGAAGTTTTAAGTCTTTACAGTGCGTACGAGTCGACTGATAAGTTTGAATTTGGAATGTCAGTCGCGTTTAAGAATAAGTTGTTAATTTCTTTTTTTAAAAAGGATATTGGGTCTTTTTGATGGAGCGCCAGTAACACCAGTGTGCAATCCAGTGTAAAAATACTCTTTCAGAACTTTTTTTTATTTTATTACTGTTTTTTATAAAAATAAGTGTACGTAGTGCAATTTAGGTACAGAAAAATGCGTTAGAAAAAAGTTGGGTTGTTTTTTGCTCCCAAGAGCCACTCGGATATTATTTATTTTGGTACAAACGGTACATATTATGTACACTGTTAAATATACAAAACATAGCTCAATGAATAGTCTCTAAACAATCAAAAAACACTAGAAAAAAATCGTATAAATTATACATGACTTGGCATTATTGTGCTGCTGTGAAACTAATTTCCTTCGAAAAACTTAAAATTTGGGAAAAAAGCAATGCAATAGTTACGTTCAGGTTAAACCACACCACACAGCCTAGTGCACTTAAAGCTTTACATTGCATGTAGAACTTGACAATTCTGTAAGGCTTTTAAAACTGAATATAACATGTTGATTACGTAATGCCCAGTGCAAAATTCCAAATAATTAGATAGTGACTTTGTAAGTATAAATGAATGAAGGGTATGGTCGAAAAGAGGTCAAACTACCTCAAAATGACTTCCTTAATTGATTTTGAACTCTACACTGAAGGGAATAAAATTCAAAATCCATTAGAGCCTTAATTTGGGGAAGCTTGACTTACTGCCGATCATATCTACACGCCTACTCGAAAATATATAATATAAATGTTACGTTATAAAGATTGTACAAGTGAACAAAAGAGTAACAGTAAAAAGAATGCTGAAAAACGCCCTTATTTTTTATAGCTTTCCATTTGTCAATAGAAATATACATATATTATACCTGTTGTTTGTCTATAGAAGCATAGTTAATTCGTGCTTAAAATTATGTATTACAATATCCAATAAAAATGCAGAATAAAAAAAAATATTGAATTTACAAAATTGATCATTTTTGAAGCATAGATTATAAATTAAAAAGCGCGCGAAACTAGGTCACCAAATTATAATCTACAGTCGCGAACTTTAAAAAGAATTTTGTTGTAAATGTGACGCCATATTTTTTTAATGTTTTTTTTTTCTGGATATTGTAATATAGTTTTTATTTAAAAAAAATACATTTTCATGTCAGTATTTTTTTTTTTCATTTTGTTACTCTTTTTTGTGTACATTCTTTGACCTCAGATGTTATAGCGCGCATTGTCAATTGTTTTAACTTATTATTGTAGTTGATTATTTCCATTAGGTATAAGTTTTTAATTAATGCCAATAGTTTCTCGAATATTTAACAATTGATCCGTAATAAAAACATAGCATTACAACATCATTTGGCTGAAACGAAAAACATAATTTCTTTCTTAATTAATTACTTCTATTATCTAATATTACAGGAATCGCTGTGTATTTTGTTAAAATGTTCATAAACCACTAGTTAATCTTTAAAATTATGTTTTTTTTTTAACTAATTCCCGGTCAATTTGATAATAATTCGAGAAATTAATGGTTCTTTTAAATATTTTGATTTCTCTAAGATGGAGTCGTACGATTGCTATTAAATTGACCTATCACCGCTAATCGATTTTAAACCGTATGCCTTTATTATAAGCTTCAAAATCTAAAAAGGCTTTAACCTCTAGACAGGCCAATCAAGTTAAATAAAATACTTTTCTGACCCTTAACCACAGCCTTAACCCAAAGCAGTAGATTACCGTGGCAGTAGGGTTTAATATTCTCACTTTTTATCGGTTAAAGAAAAGCATTTTGACATCTGTCAGAATACGATTTGAAACTTTTTAAATATGGCGACACATTATAGTCGTCATAGATTGTGTTGTAATCAATATTGCACCCTATATCTATTGTTTGTAAGGGTGATTTTATTTATGTTCTCTGACTCTTTTTCAGTGTTTTAAGAAGACTTTTTTATTATTATAAGAATAAAATACTGAACACTGAATATGTTTATATGTAGAATCAAACAGTACAAATAATTATTTATTTGTTTGTTTTACAGCGTTGTTTATTTCTAGATCTCTTTTAAAACATATTAGAAGTACACGTATTTGTATTTTATTTTGTACGGCGCCAGCGCATCCTAATAATATTTATAGCAAAATAGCACCTATTGAAACTTGCATAAGGTGCAACGTCTATAGTTCTGACGGCTGTAGTCATGGTCAAATAATTCATGACACCCAAAGTGACCAAAAAATTGACAACACATCCATAATCTATAGATCTTTTCATCCACGAAGACACGTCCACCAATTTTGGTCTCGGTCGCGCGGGGTGCGGGGAGTTTGATCCGAGCAATCCGAGCGGCATTATTGTAGTGTGCGTGTGCACTCATGGATAATTTAGCGTGTACCGATAACACTTAAACATTCGCGGAAGAATGGTGGGACGCGACTTCGTAGATGGCACTATCTACAGGGTGTTAGGTAAATGGGTATATGAGCCGACACTAGCCCATGTTAATATATGCATATAAATGGTATGGTGAAGTCAGAAATTTGATATCATCATTTTATTTTTTTAAATGTTTATTATACAAAATAAAATTTATAAAATCAGATTTGTATAAAATTAAAATAATGATATCAAATTTCTGACTTCACCATACCATTTATATGCCCATGTTAACATGGGCTAGTGTCGGCTCATATACCCATTTACCTAACACCCTGTATAATTGTAACAAAGACGTGTTGCGAACTTATAGATATTTTTGTGTCACGAACTATTTGAAGCTGACTGTACCACCACCATTTTAGTACATATTAATTTACATAATGTACTTACATTATATTTTACGTTGTTCATAATCATGTTGTATTTTTGTGCACTCGATAATTTTAGATAATGGTATTATTATAAGTATAATTATTTCTAGTTTTAACAGTTATTTTAATAAGCTTAAGTATTACTTGTTAATTTATTAAAATAAAGTACAAAGGTTATAAGCATAATCTGTGTCATTTTCTGTAAAGAAGGAGAGAAAAAATATTTACTTGGTACAGGTACAGTCAGCGTCAAGTGGCTAACTAGCTAAAAAGACAACACAACCTTATTCTGCGTACTTTTTGGTTTTGGCTACTTTGAGTGTCACGAACTAGACCAAAACTGACCAAAAATAAAAACATGTAGCTAGAAAATTGACTAGATTGTCTTTTGGCCTGTATTCAGACTAATATTATAACAACTACCACCGGCTTAGTCTAGATTAACTTTCCAGTATGTTTACTGTGAGATTTATTGAGATTATTTAAGTGTAATGTTATGCCAACTTTTTCATCTGGAACTACATTTTATTTTCATATTTGAAAAAACTAACATTAAAAGTTATGCCAACATTTTTATCAATTACGACAGGATTTTATTTTCATGTTTGAAAAAACTAATATTAATTAGGAATTACCTTTTCTTTTACACTCTGCACGAAATTGTAAGTTAAATTGACATGAGAATAAGACAGGAACAGCTAGGGACTGGATTCCACCAGCCCCCTTCCATCATCGGGGAACCAGACGCAGGTTAGCGTACCATCCCTATATTGTTGACATTCCACCAGCTCGCACTAAGCGTTTCGATGACTCTTTTATAATGCGAACAGCTAGGGACTGGAATTCGTTGCCTGCTGCTGTCTTTCCCGAAAACTATAATCCGGGCCTTTTCAAGGCGAGAGTGAATAGGCACTTACAGGGCAGATATGTACCATCCTAGACCGCATCCCACTTAACATCAGGTGCGATTGCGGTCAAATACCTGCCTTGTTATGCACAAAAAAGTTTTGTAAGCTATCACTCTATCTTGTCTTTTAATTGTTTAATTTCTTAGTTAAAATAGCTAATTCGAACTTCAGATATTTATATGGAATTAGCAAAGAATTTAACTGTTATTTATTTTCATTATATGCATAAGATAAGCAAAAATGCAAAGTATGTAAAAGTAAATCATGGAATACCGTATTTATTATTTTATAATGGGTCTTCAATCAATATTGGCATTTAATATTTTATAAGTCGATACAGTTTCCTAATAGTCGGCACATATTATTATTATAGGTACATAATATATTTAACAAAATAAATGGTTAATTTAGTAAAAAAAAAGTGTTTTGTGTGCATTTGTCAATGTTTTCATTCCATGTGTACCAACTATTAAGAAACTGTAATTAATTTTATCAAAATTAACATTTAAGTAACATAAATTGTAAATATTTATTAACATTCGGCATAATCATTGGAACTCGTTTACAATCAACTTGTCGAATCTCAAGGTATTTCCTGATCGAAGAGAGGCCTAAATATTGTATAATGTATTTTGTAGTGTAACTGTTTAACCCTTTATAGGACGGCCCATACAAAGTGGCCAATAAACTGGACAGTCACTTTACGGCCGATAATTCAATGATTTTTGTAACAATGTCGAACCTTATGATCATAAACGATAGCCAATAAAGCACGCTGGCCTAGAAACGAGCCAGCGCTCAAGGACGTCGCACGCAATCAAAAATTCGCGCTCTTTTTTAAGGTGGCCTGTCAACTGGCCACTGTGCACACCCGTACTAGTATTTGCTGCCATTGCAAGCACACGATACATATTTCCGAGTGTAGTTCAATGTAAAAACATTTCTTCGTAAAGAAGATGAGTAAAATAATAATGTTATAGTATATACTTTATCATCACGTGAAAATATAGTCGAAAACCGTAAAATAAACATGTTATTTTTGCAATTAAAAACAGACTAGTGTGTTGAAAAAGCCTTGTATAGAAATTACACATGTGAATTTGAGGTGGTCTCATATTTATATGTTTTGATTTTTACACACAAATTATATCGTTTTATACTGAGTATATTATTAATTTTTATAATACAATAACATAATAAGCCCAAATATACGGGTTCGGTAGTTATACCCCGTTATTATAACTGTTTAGGTATTTTTTCATACAAAATTATGTATATTTGTGGATAATGTATAAGATAATCCTGGGTTTATTGCGTTTTCATTCACGTTTTTTTTATTTTATAACATTATATTGTCTCTAAATTATTATATAATGTTTACTTTAGTTGACAAAACTTTCAATTTTGCTTTTTTCATGTTATTTTTGGCTCAAAAGAAGAAATACAATCATTTTATTTGATACTTTGTTGAATATTATGTTTTTAGCCTAATTAAAGATTGATAACTAAATACGCAATTATTTTATTCAGTTTAATATGTAATTTACATAAAAATAACCGGTTTTTTTTATAAGTGTCCAGTTTACTGGCCAGTGTTTTCACATGAATATTGGTGATTTTAGCGATGCAGAACGGTCAGTGGTCAGTATACTGACCATTAGTTTTTTTGTATTTTCTCGTAAAATATCTAGTTTCTGATAATTTTATTAATATATGTTGTTATAAATAATGCTATAGAATATATATCCACTTAGAAATATAGCGAATTCAAAAAAAAGTTAGGGTGTGCGTTAAAGGGTTAAGTAATATCATAAAGGCTTTGCCACATGCTGGATACGTTCTGCAGGCAGCGGTCAAGTCATTTTTTAAATGTTCATACAAAATAAAATTTATAAAATCAGATTTGTATGAAAATTAAAATAATGATATCCATTTTCTGACTTCTCAATCACCATACCATTTATATGCATATGTTAACATGGGCTAGTGTCGGCTCATTTATACCCATTTACCTAACACCCTGTATACGCGCCGTACGTTCGCATGAGTAAAGAAGTACGTCTATATATTTTGTATTGATGCGATCTGACCGTGCGGGCACGAGTAAAGAACGCAAACCGCTGATGAAAATGTTGTTCATAAAATGATGCGGGCTGCGTTCACTTTGACCAGACCGCTGCCCGCAGATCGCATCCAGTGTGGCAAATCCTTAATTCATACAAAATCAAGTGCCTCGTTTGTTAGTGAAGCTTTCTAGCGCATGTCGATTTTATGACACAATTCTCTACACTTTTCTAATAACTACGATCGCTACACAAAATGACTAGCAGCTTGATTGACGAGAACTCAAATTAGTCCCAATATTGGGACCGATACTGTAATACGTCAAAAAACCGGTGGGTGCATACCGATTTTTTTGGTACCTATTAACTTCAAACTACACTTTCGTTTCAAAAATAGCACTTAATACGATTGCAAAAGATGTCACAGTATTTAAATTAAAATGCCGATGTACCTATGTACGAATTAAAGATGTCCCATTATCCCATTATGTGGGACACTAAACTGGGAGTGTGCTAAGAACGCCTAGCTTTATCTAAAATATTCCTTATTGTATCTTAGTGAAATATTTCTGTCCTTTTCTCAACCATATCATAACGAAAAGGACAAATATACGAGAGTAATGTCAACAAATCGACTCAATAACAATATAATATACCTAGACATAGTTTTGGAAATGCTATAATGTGTATTACTATTTTTCTGAATTTCTAAACGATATCATGGTTAGTGTTGATTTTAACGCTTTAATTGCGATGGACTATTACACATTTGTACTACAATGGGTGGCAAATCAAACTATATTTTTTTGTTAAAAAATAGCACTTATTATAATGGTTTAAGATGCCACAGTATTTAGCTTGACGTGCCATCCTTAGTACAGTCAGCGTCAAATAGTTCGTGACGTCCAAAGTGGCCAAAAGTTGACAACACAACCTTATTCCTATGTAACTTTTTTTTTGAATGGACGCGCGCTGGTAGCTTGAGGAGTTTTTCCAGCTTCACCGGGCAGAGTGGCGAGTACAGAAGGTAGTCTAGCCGTTTGGCGATCGTCGGTGCGCGTGCCGACGAGGCCGAGTGTAGGCTTCGCGAAGCGAAGCCCAGGCTCGTCCGCGTCGGTCGCAGACAGACCGGACGTTCGCGATCGGGCCGTATCGAGCGCATAAGGCGCCCGATCAGTGGCGAACCCAACTAAAGGGTTGCCCACCGCGGTGTTGGACCAAAGTGGGCCCGATCGAGGGGACTCCTATGTAACAAAGACGTTGCGAACTTTTTGGCTAATTTGTTGTCAGGAACTATTTGACGCTGACTGTAGGAGGCTCAAATTCAAGCATCGTTTCCAAGCTTTATGACATCAGTCATGGACCTATAAAAAAAGTCGGACGGAGTCTCATCAACAAAATACTGTGACATTAGGATACACCAGCTTGCCTGTACGTACAGGCCGGCACGCACACATTCACACCCTGTTACACCACTTCGAGAGCAAACTTCACACAGTTGACACATTTAAGCAGCGAAAAAACAACACGAATACGACATGTCTTGTGTGATGAAATTGTGTAAAAACCGTTCTGTTCGAACAAACAAAAATTAAGGAATCACATTTCACAGGTAAAATAATAATCCAATCACTTATTTCCCGACATTAAAATATTGAAATTAATTGAAATCAAACGTCATTCACTCGAAAAAATAATACGTCAAAGACCAGTGTTCTCAGTTATTTACGTGGGAAAATTACCCGAAATATGGGAAATTAATAATGATTTTAGGACTTTTTAGTTATGTATTACGCATACTATGGAAATAAAATAATTTATCATAATTATTGTGTTTTAATGGGATATATTTTCATAGGCAAATTTGATCCTTCCCAAAAATGTGGAACTGCGAAATTCAAATTTTCTTACATTGATTGCAAGTCAGTGTCAGGTTGTATGTTAAAAAAAATCTATCAGAGATAATAATAATATATTGATGATGCATAAGATTATGATTATAATTTACACAAGATTCGTAATTTGTAACTGCGTGAATTATTTTTGATCAACATTATGTACATACCCTGACACACTGACTTGCAAACAATGTAAGAAAATTTGAACATTGAAAATTTCGCGCCTACCTCAACGCATACACCTTTCATCCTTTTAAAATGGCACGGAATAATTCTGTCTACATTTCCAAGTAACATCTGCCGATCTATGTTTTTCTTAAAATAAATGGGTAAAATGTTTTGGCTAACATGGCATCCCTAAATTCACTCACACAATAGACAAACGCCAAAATTTTGCGTCACAGTTTTGTTGTAGCGCGAGTTCCGTCCGCCTTTTTTTATAGGTCCATGACATCAGTATTGTTAGATCGTACCAATGAATAAGTTCAAGTCCTACCGAACTGTTTAACAGTTATGTTTAATACAAAATCGCAGTTGAAGTGTTAAATTGTTACTCAAATGGTTCCTTAAGCCCACTGTTAAAAACCGTCTCTTTCACTCGACCTGGTAACCTGGTATGAGTGAGTGAGATAGTGAAGATAATGTCGAAATAAGACTCACTGCTAGAGATGGGTTTGTAGCCAGCTAGTTTGGATAATAACTGATTATTATCTATTAATAGCCATTATTAGCCATCCATTGGCTAGTAACCCTGCTATTAATAGTTTCTTACGTTTTTTCTCCCACCTTTAAAANTTTTTCATACAAAAGGATTTTCCCGCTAATTCCCGTGCCCGTGGGAATTTCGGGTATTCCTTTCTTAATGCACCTCTACGGTACCTAAGCTACGTCCCTCCCAAATTTCAAGTGCTAAATTTGTAAACTATGAAGGGATATGTTTAATCATTAGTATAACATTAATAGCAGGGTTACCATCTGAAATCGGCTATTATTGGCTATTAATGGCTAATAACTGCTTTTAATCCGTTACTAGCCAATTGCTATTAATCGGATTATTAGCACTTACCCATCTCTACTCACTGCAGACTACGCATCACTCCAAAACCTATTGAATTTTACAGAATTTACGAAAAACAGATCCAATACATAAAAAATGTTTTGTTGAAGGTGTGAGATTACGTGAGTTATACAGGGTGTCCCTGTAAGTATGAATCAAACAAAAAGCATTAATGATGACCAACTTTCTGGAATCCTGGGCTTCTTATAATATTCACAGCTGATGCATAGTCTGTAGAAAATAGAAGGAACCCTAATATAAAGCAGGAACATGTTCTTCCCGAATTTGCCTTCATGTGATAGTATAGGTCTAAATTAGTAGCTAGGATCGGCTTTTACACAATGACACCAGTCATCGCTTTCACAGTAAATGTATTGATTACATGAGAAATAAAATAATGCATAATAATAATTTGGTTTTATTTCGACTTCTGTGTGTGTAGGTATGATTAACCACAAATATACGCCTTATTGTTAAAATAGACACGGGTCTTAACGCGAGGTTTATTAATGAGTTACATTATGTACTCATGGCTTGACGTTTTGGCTGCGATGCTGCAGCCGTGGTCACAAGCAGACTGGCAGATCGCGGCGTCGTCCATACGTTATGTATACGCCTTATTGTTACTAGGTGATATGGAAATTGTTGATTCAAGTTCATCGATGAATAGTACTAGTGTGGTAACAGAGTTTAGTGTGTTTGCATAAAAACCTGAAATCTCTGAGACTGATTTCCATATAATTCAGATAGTTGTATTTTTTCCTTAAGAAGTTCAGTGGTCCAAAAATGATGAATTGCAGAAATACAGATTGATGGGTCATAAATTAAAACCAAAATTCTGTATAAATTAGTGTATTCAGTTAAAAATACTTAAAACTATTGCAAATGCCCCCAAAGTTTAAACTGACTATAATAATAAAATATTTCTTAGTTGGCTTGGTAGAGATTAAACATTGAATAGTATTTTTATTCAATATTAAATCGGTCTTTATTTACATGTTCCAAAGTAGGTATACAAATGTATCTTGTCTCGAATTCAATTAAGTAAATCTTACAGATTTCTTGTACTCTTCTTTGATTCTCTCTCTATCATCTACGTCGGGTATGTATGGTAGTAATCCTTTGGATTTTCTGTCTTGGTACACTTTGCCCTGAAAGTAAAACAAAAGAAAGTTATTTTACTGCCAATGTCTAGGCACAGAGATAATTTTCTTAAAAATCTGTGAAACTATAGTAATCTTTATGGCAAATTATTTTGAAAATTATAAATAACTAGAAAAAATCGAACTGCCTAAAGGCAGGAATTGAAACCATGTTAAAAATAACCTAAAATTTAGTAATTTTAGTTATGTAGTATTTATGCCAATGTTTGAGTTATAAACAAAAGCTATTTAAAACCTAGAATTTAATAGAATGCAAGCAACCGGATTCACGGCTAGGTTAGGTCAGATCGTACATACAGTTTTTATGTTGCTTCTTACCCAGAACTTTTTGCAGATATTGTAGTTATCGAAGTAGACCTCGCATTTAGCTTGATCAAATCCATTTTTGTTCAGGCACTGATACGACTGCTCTTGCTCCTGAAATGAATTATATAATTATAAATTTGGTTATTAGAAAACGACTGCGACCATTTCTTTAGGCGTACATTTTTACGATTTTTTCTACCTTTAAGCATGGATTTAACCTCGCGGCATCTTTGTTTACTAATTTAGTCATATCTGTGTCTGAACAATGTCCTTTTTACATTAATTTTATTGATTTTATATGGTTTTGGGGTATTGGATGGGAATCCTGTTTTTTGTTTTGTTGACTGATTTTGACACTTTTGACAGGTATTTGACAGAAAACATCTGACTGGCGATCGTAGTCCGAAATCATGTTTCACATCAATTATTTCTAAATAACGACAGAAGCTTTGTTTCTAAACAACTTTATTCAAAAATACTAATTTGGGAATAGCTACATAGTAATAATTAAAAATTAAAAGATCCATTTTGATTAATATTATTTAGTTTCTCTTTCTGATTATCATATGCATAGAAAGGAACGCAGATAATACGTTCTCATCGCAACAAAACATTAACCAATCAGCGCCGGCTATAATGAGGAATCACCTCCATTCATTGGTCATCGATTACTAATGCGTGAAAAATGTCGTCATAGAAAACCAACTGTTCAAAAATTACGACGCGAGTTGAACGTTCATAAATCTGTAATCGTTTTTAATTTAATATTTTTAGATAATTTACAATGCTGTGTTGGAAATAAGTGCCTAAATATTTTACAGGTAGTTTTCTAGTGTAAGTGTTTATAGAATAAATGCTTTCGAGATGTCGAAGAATAAGATAGCGGCTCGAATTGATAGTCAAAGTGTTGAAGTCAAAAGTAAGGTAAGTCCACTAATTTCTAATTTCCTTACATTATTACCGGAGACACGCAAGCTTGTTAGCCTAGTTTATAATCTTAGTGTTAATAACATTTACCTGTTTATGGTAATGGTCAGTGAGTAAAGAAATTCTTAGCGAGACAATGCCGAATTTAGAAAACAATGAAGATATTACACATAGCTTACAGTAATTCACAGAAACGTATAACATTAGTGTCTTTATTAATTAGTGGAATGTCTTGAATGAAAAATGTATGATCTAGAAAAAAAAATACTGCGAATATTTTTAATTTGGTCAACTCTAAGTAAGAACTTGATACAAAGTTTCTTTTTGCTTATGAAACAAGTATGTTTTTAATTGAAAACTTGGCAGGTCCATAAGCTTTAATCATTGCACTAAACTGACTATCAGGTTTGGTCACTAGCTGACCGATGTTCCAGCACTGGCCTCGAAAACATTTAATAAGGAAAAAGGACTCATTAAGTTTATAATGATCTTGTGTCTCTGCCAGTGCTTTAAGCATTAACTTGTAGATATCTGTGATTGTCACCACATAAAACTTAACAACAAACTCCAGCCAACATTTCAACAAGTCTACTTTTGATTGCTCAATAATAGTTATTTCAGATGACTCTAGCCCAGTTTCTGAATTGAGTTCTTTTGCTTGAGTGTGCTCATCTTCTAATCAAATATGAACTTTTCATATTAAATTCAGCTTTAAGAAGAAGATGATGACGCTCGAGCTGGAAATCTCAATTTTGAAGCTTGACCTAATACTTGAAAATCTTTTAAAATGAGAGTTCGTACTCAAGAAATGCTAGGCAATAAAAATATACATTATTTAAACAATGTGATATTGTCCACAAACTTTTGTAGATAAGAGGATATTTTCAAGGTAAATGGGAACAGGTAAACTGAAGGTTTTGGTACCTAAATATAAATATTGTGCTGATTTTGTTTATAAGTAGGTATGATTTTTGTAAAGTAATTAGCATTACAATTTTTAGAATTTTTTTGAGGGTCTTTATTTGTAACATTTTCTAGACGGTGCAAAACATGTACATTAAAATAAGTACATACTAGGTTCGTTCGTTCGTTCGTTTCAGCCGAAAGACGTCCACTGCTGGACAAAGGCCTCCCCCAAGGATTTCCACAAAGACCGGTCCTGCGCCGCTTGCATCCAGGTACTTCCCGCGACCTTCACCAGATCGTCGGTCCACCTAGTGGGAGGCCTGCCCACGCTACGTCTTCCAGCTCGTGGTCGCCACTCAAGAACTTTCCTGCCCCAGCGGCCATCAGCTCTTCGAGCTATGTAGTCTGGCGTTTGTGGACTATGAAAAAGCCTTCGACTCGATCGAGACCTGGGCAGTGCTACAGTCTCTCCAACATACTAGGTATTTTACATTATTTACACTCAGGGTGTGGTAAATAACTATGAGAAAAACAGCCAAGGAGGCAGAAGGAATAAAGGAATCCTTACTGGTATTTATCTACAGAAAACTGATCAATCTGAAAAATATTAGATTTCAGTATGCCTGTAAAGTTAATTTAAGTCTTTCATGTGCCTGAAAGTTTTCACTACAAATGCCTTGATCACACATACCAAGTAAACGGGTGAGACAGTAAAATTTTTACTCGGTCGAGACAGTTGGGTGAGCGAGTCACATAGTCGAGCGCTCGGCCGAGCACTGTTCATACACACCAAGGCAAAAGTAAGATATTAAATAAAAATATTAACAAAATCAATCATTCATGTTAAAAGTGTAAATGTGGTTCTGTGAGACAAACCACTTGTTCTGACTGTACAATAGCAGTTGACCTCATAAAATTAACAATTAATTGATTGTGGTCATTATGACTGGGTGAAGTAGGTATATAAACAATCAATAGCAGTTGTAGGAAAACAAAGGTTTAAATCACTAGTTCCTTGTTAAATACTACAGAGAATCTATTTTTTTAAAAAGTGTTTGCATCGTGAACAATCTTGTTATGAGTAAAAATACAGACAGCACAATAATATTTTAATAATATTTATGCATGCTGCAATTTTTTGGTATCTGTAAAAAAATACCAATTTGTATTGTAACATGATAATTACAAATTATTAATATTTTTAAACCATAGTACCCAAATATTCCCATTAGACTACCCTAAAAAAATATTTCTAATGCCTCATTTTACTGCCACTTCATGGGAAACTAAAGCCTGGTCTGCGAGGACGTAGAACTTTGTCCAATGACCCCAAGTTACCCATCCGTAATTATATTGCTGTCGCGACTGTGCGACGAGTGCCCGCAGTGAGTGTGCGAGCGCGACAGCAACATAATTACGCGCGAGCGTTAAGGATGGGTAGCTTGGGGTCTTTGGACAAAATTCTACGTGCTCGCGGACCAGACTATAGCTGTGTTGTTCTGACAGAGTGGAATATAAGACCACCCCCCACTCTTCCTGTAGACTTCGTAAGAGGAGACTAAAAGGGAATCAAATATGTGAACATCAAGCCTCCCCAACCCAACTCATCTGGTCAGTAGGCCAAATCGTCCATTAGCCTTTAGTAAAATTGAAAGGGCTGTTCGCTCACTTTGATTTTCACATATTTCATTCTTCTTTAGTCGCCACTTCCGACACCCACAGGAGGAGTGAGAAGTCCTATTCCACTCGGGCAAAACAACACAGCTGTTCCTGTAGTAAAGACTGAATGATCTGATGATGATAGGTTTAACCAGCTAAAGCCCGGTCCGTGAGCACATAGAATTTTATCCAATGACCCCTAGCTACCCATCCTTATCGCTCGCGCGTAATTATATTGCTGTCGCGACTGTACGACTGGCACCCGCAGTGAGTGTGCGAGCGCGATAGCAACATAATTACGCGCGAGCGATAAGGATGGGTAGCTTGGGGTCATTGGACAAAATTCTACGTGCTCACGGTCCAGACTTTAATAAACAACATTTCCATTTCCAGTTCGACGCAGAATTCCGTCGGTTCTCGCTAAGTCGAACGGAGAAGCTGAAGTATGAAGACTTCATGGGTCTCATCGAGAAGCTTCACAGGTTGCACGACGTAGCCTTCCTGATATCGTACACAGACCCTCGCGATGGAGACCTGCTGCCCATCAACAATGATGATAACCTGGCGAGGGCGCTGCTTACCGCACGGCCGCTGCTCAGGGTCATTATACAGAGGAAAGGTAAGAGTGCACCCTGGACCTAATTGTGTTACGTAAAAAATAAATATCGACGATATAAGACGACAAACGTATGGGCTTATCGCGTAAAATCGATAAAATGGCATCCTAGACCTATTGCCTACGTCTAGGCCTGGATTGATAACCTGGCGAGGGCGCTGCTTACCGCACGCCCGCTGCTCAGGGTCAGTATACAGAGGAAAGGTAAGTGTGTACTCTGGACCTAATCATGTTACGCAAAAAAATGCGCGCTGTGATAAAATTTTATCGATGATTTAAGATGACAAACGTATGGGTTTGTCGCGTAAAATCGATAAAATGGCATCCTACCTACATCCTAGGGCTGGATTACAATGATGATAAACTGGCGAGGGCGCTGCTTACCGCACGGCCGCTGCTCAGGGTCATTATACAGAGAAAAAAGGTGAGTTGCCACTCTGGACCTACAGATAGGGTTGCCAGGTGTTTTTACGGACTTGTCTGGCCAAATAATCTCATGACTGGCCTATACGGCTTTTATTAGGCTGTTCATGTGAGAACCACAGAATAATATCAGAGTAAATCGAGCACACATGCCGATTTGAAGATGATAATTGCTAATTGCACCAGTGCAAAGGCATGTTGGCTATTAAAAAAAGTTATGTCCAGCTTTTAGAGTTAAATGTCCAGCCAAATTAAGCACCGGCAACCTTGGACGCTTGGACCTGGCAAGCCTACCAACAGATGTCTTAAGGTCCGTACGGATTACGCGCAACCTTTATGTGAAAAAAAGCGCCTTACCGCGCTAGGATGCGTTCCCTGATAAAATCTTATCGATGATTTTAGACGAAATATTTATGGGCTTATGACGTAAAATCAATAAGATGGCATCTTAAATGCCATTTTATCGATTTTACGTTTTATTAAAAGTAACAGTCGAAAGCTTATCAAACTATACATTATTGTTGCAAATTCGCACTTATCACTTCTGCATAAGGTACAGCTTGATAATAATATGCTATTGTCTGTACATCTCCATAACTTTATCGCCTCTTCATTACCACACCTTCGCCAGTGGGTGGACGTCACAACAATGCATTCAATGTACTGGGTACATTGAATTCAATTATCACCCTTATCCAGTTGTGATAATGACTACAATCGCATATTTTTTTCTCCCACCTGATACACAATACACCAACAAAGTGCGGACACAGCCTCGTCCATTAAAGGAAGCTGATTAACATAGAATGCTGTGACGAATGTAATTTAAATAGGGATAGTAGTGCCGCTTTATCATATTACTAGCTATCCGCCCGCGACTTCGCCCTCGTGGAATTTTGTCTGTCACAAAAAAACTTTATCGCGCGCGTCCCTGTTTCAAAAACCGGAATAAAAACTATCCTATGTCCTTTCCCGGGACTCAAAGTATCTCTATGCCAAATTTCATCAAAATCGGTTCAGTGGTTTAGACGTGAAAGCTAGACAGACAGACAGATTTATAATATTAGTATAGATTATTTGGGCGTCTTATGCCCGTTTTCACCATCAATTCCTAATTTTTAAGTGACCGTTATGAAAACAAAACTCCTGTTATGTGTTACCATAGGGGTCACTTATAAATTAGGGAGAAGTTAATTTAATTAAAAGTCTTCCCCAAGTGGCAAAATCCTTCAGTTGTAAGTTATTGTTGACTGTAAACTTCAATCTTATAAGTTGCATGTCTATAACCAATAAACAGTAAATGTTACTAATGCTATTAATATAATAATAATATAATAAATCATTTATTTGCTCAGAAACATGGTAACAAAATGGTCGATAGAAAATGTCAAGTCCAACATGTTTTGTCCAGGGTAGGCATGCAAATTTTACAAAATTAGAATCTACATATCAATAACAATAATAAATTAATTAAAAAATTGAAGTCATTATAGGTACAGTCGCGGAATGAAAAGGTTCGTCACCTTAGTGTCGGTTTTCGCTTGCATTAGGTACTGTAAGAGTCAAACCTGCCAACATACCAGTGCAAGAAACAGTGCTGCTAACATTTAAATAAATGTGACGTTTGCTAACGAAGAAGGTTTTGCTTATTTTTCTGTCCCATCAGTGCAATATTACAAAATGTATTTTTTTTATTTAATAGAAATAATAATGGCAGGTTGAACCAACAAGAAGGTTTTAGTTTATCAATCATAAAAATCTTCTTGACAAGATAAATGTCAAACAACTTTAATCGGAATAATTTTGAACTTTACTGACTAACAGTTAAAGATTATTTTGTCTAACTCGAGATTATTCTGTAACATAGTTTCAAAAGGTAATATGTGCTCGCGATTCGTTGAAGGAATCAATTTGAAAACTGACGAACCTTTTCATTCCGCGACTGTACCCAAGAGGAATAGTCGCAACATGGCCGGTTTTGGAGACAAACGTGGCCACCATTTTTTTTGCAACACTCCGTGAACGAACAATTTTTGTTGGCTTTAATTCATTTTCGAACACCCAAACTCGTGACTGGTTTTTTGTTTCGGGTTCGTACGCGTATATCCATGATTCGTCACCTGATACGATGTTGTATACAGCATTTGAGGATCCTGCATGTAATCTCCCGAGAGTTCTGACGCACCAAGTAACGCGAGCCGCTTTTTGCTCTTCACAGAGCGAATGCGGTATCCATCGGGAAAACAACTTTTTTACACTTAATTGTTCATGCAAGATTATTTGTATTTGACTCATGCCAATGTCTAAAGTTGCCTGAATTTCGCGGTATATCACATGTCGATCTTCTTCAATCAGCTTACGCACAGCATCAACGTTTTCTTAGGTGACTGCAGTTTTTGGACGACCTTGACGGGGATCATCACTGAGCTTGACACGTCCACATTGAAATTCAGGAAACCAGCGATAATTTGTGGTTTTGGATAGGGCTTCATTACCAAATGCAGAAATCATCCGGTCAACTCACTGTTTTTGTGTTAAACCACTTCAAAAGTCATAATAAATCATCGCTCTTGAATTTTCTCGAGTCAATTCCATTTTCTCAACGACTAAACAAGTTTGACAAGACCTTGTGATACGACCGAGATTCTTTTTTAAAATAAATAAATGGTATCTGATTTTTAAAACCCTGGAGTTTGCAATTAAATAGATTTTAATATGACTGGAACAGTGGAAATATTCCATTCCCGATACTTTTAGTGCAGCCCTCGTAATTATATTGCTGTCGCGAGTGTGCGAGCGCGATAGCAACAATTACGCGCGAGCGATAAAGTTGGGTAGCTAGGGGTCATTGGACAAAATTCTACGTGCTCAGGGACCAGACTATACCTGTATTATCATGACATTTTGTTCTGCAAATAAACTTATTTGATTTAATTTGAAAAGTAACGGCCTCCCTTTAAAATAATAACAATACCAAACTTTTACATACATACAACAAAAGCGGGATGAAAACCTATTGACAATGACAACAATAACTTCCTTATTGTAATCATAATAAGGTTGAATTTTCTAAAGCGTCAGTGAACTCAGTTGAGCGTATACTGGTCAAAGATCGCTCTACCGTGACGATGTGCAGGCGCATACGGTTTTTTTAGAAGTAATTAGTTAGTAACATTTTGTCCGCTAGTAGGTTAGTATAATGGGAACTGACATTACATTTTTTTGGGTCAATGAAAGCTTTTAATGCCAGCTGAGACCTCAGAATGAGTTTAAAAGCAACTACCTTTTCGCAAGCGGCTTCGCCCGTGCTAATTTCTGTCTGCCACAGACTCTCACACGTGTGTCCTCCTTTCATAATAACTTTTTGTAATTTTTTCTGGTTTAGAGTTTATACAATCAAGCTATCATCATCGACAACAGCCTTTTACAGTCCACTGCTGGACTATTAGCCTCCTACACTTTAGTGAAGGGTTTTTCCATAATATCCACGTTTGGCAGCAGGCCCCTCTTTCCCACTGGGCACTTTGGGCACGTGCCCAGGGCCCTGCGACCGAAGGGGCCCCTGTCTACTCAAAGACCTTTCTCCAGATGATATAGGCCCTTGATCCTTAAGTGCCCAGGGCCCCTAGTAGGTTAAAGACGGCCCTGTTTGGCAGGTTGGTTGGAAATCGCAGTTTAAAAGATTGTTTATCAGAGAGCGCTGCGGCTCGTTCTCTGTTTAATGGGTAGTAACTAAGTCGCCTCTTACGACACCCGCGGGAAGAGTAGGGGTTGGTGACAAACGTATTCTACTCTGCCGTCACCACGTATTCTACTATGCACGCAGGCTATTACCAGAGTAAAATAATATAAATAAGTAGGTCATCTTCATAGAAACGCACCGAGCGCGGTTTATATGTGAGCGCGCCAATATACGTATGCGGCGCGCTCACATACAAGCCGCGCCCGTGCGTTTCTATGAAGATGACCTACTCATTTGTATTTACTCTGCTATTACTCTATCTATAGCAAACATTAAATCGATTCAAGTGGTTTAAGCGCAAAAAGGTATAGGTAGTATATGGATAGTCTAATGAGCTGTCGACTGCCCATAAAGGGTATTTATTGTAACCTTGATACTTATCCATGGCCGTGGCCCGAGACTAGTGCAAATAGAATCGCACATGCATCCAAGGTGAGGTCGCAGGTCGGGTGCAAGGCTCAACATCGAGTCTAGATTATAGACAGATCTGTCTCTGAATGAAGATATAAACGTCTGCTATAGATTGTTTCATCCACGAAGACGCGCCCCACCGTTCTTTCGCTTTGAGTGTTATCGGTATACATACGCTAAATCATACATGAGTGCACACGCATACTACAATAAATGATGCTCGGATCGAACTCCCTGCACCCCGCGTTTCCCTCGACCAAAAATTGGTGGGGGGGCGCGTCTTCGTGGATGAAAAGATCTAAAGCCTGGTCCGTGAGCACGTAGAATTTTGTCCAATGACCCCAAGCTACCCAGCCTTATCGCTCGCGCGTAATTATGTTGCTATCGCGCTCGCACACTCACTGCGGGCGCCCGTCGCACAGTCGCGACAGCAATATAATTACGCGCGAGCGATAAGGATGGGTAGCTTGGGGTCATTGGACAAAATTCTACGTGCTCACGGCTTTATACCAGCTATCATATAAATACGTGTTTTACAGATAAATGTTTCTGATTTCTGTGTGCTTAGTGCGAGTTGTCATTGAACGTCAGCGACTCGACACTAGCGAGTGCGTCAAAAAATCTATGAAGATTTTAGTAGTATCCGCTAGGGACCAGTGATGGGTTTATTTAGAACTGTAATCCGTATAGGACGAATTTTGTAAATCGGAATAAAAACTAAGAACTAAATCTGCCCTAGGCTTCAGCCTACTCAGCCTTTTGGTAAATCCGCCACTGCTGGGGACGCTGTACATTCTGTCAGACATTTTATGTCATTTTTTACGCAATCGCTAGCGATGACGTTTGGTGTAAACTCGCACTAAGCACACTACTGGTATAATTTCATTTGAACCAATGTCATCGAAAATCAACCCAAAAAAAATCGTCTAAGTATAAGACTATTTATTTCATTCAATAACTTTTATTTTAACATACCTATTGGTCATATCCCAACTCCCAACTAATATTATAAATGCGAAAGTAACTCTGTCTGTCTGTCTGTCTGTTACGCTTTCCCGCTTAAACCTCGCAACCGATTTTGATGAAATTTGGCATAGAGATAGTTTGAGTCCCGGGAAAGAACATAGGATAGTTTTTATCCCGGTTTTTGAAACAGGGACGCGCGCGATAAAGTTTTTCTGTGACAGACAAAATTCCACGCGGACGAAGCCGCGGGCGGAAAGCTAGTAATAAAATACTTCCTTATTTTACTACAAACGAGTAAACTGCGCAGTAGGTCACATAGTTCTGTCGGCTGCATATTTGGAAACTAGACCCGATTGTAGCCCATAAACCGAAGGATTCGTCATTAACTGTTGCAATCCATTCAAACGCCATAATTGTACAGGAAATGACTACGCAACAGTTTGAGCTATTGTATATTTTATAGACTAACTAATGATCACTTTTGATTATAATAAAGTCAATCATATATTTTATAATACTACGATTGATTCTGTTTTGAAATAAAAAATAGCTTCAATTTCCTACTGTATTAAAATCTTTCTTTCTTACCGATAATTGACGAAGATAAAAGTATTTCATTTCAATGAACTCCTGCAAATAATTCTCCTGTCCAAAAGAAATATGTATATTTTTAGTCTATAGACCAGCTTTCACCAAAACGGAGTGAAGAGGTGTGTGTGAATAACCAATTAATATAGCAGATTTTTTTTTCTATTCTATTCAATCAGATTTCGTTATTTTCATAACCTCTTTACCTAGCTGGGGTTTGGAAAACGCAACTGGTGGAAACCGGGCCTTAAGCCCGCCATACACGGGCAGCTTGTATAGTATCGGCAGCTTCAAGATGCGACTGCATAGCAAACTACGGAAGAAGTTGTGACTGCTCGAGCAGTTCCGTGTATGTGGGTACTTAGGATACCGTAGTTTGCTATGTAGTCGCAGCTTGAAGCTGTCGAATACTAGTTTCTTCAAGCTTTGAGTGTTATCGGTGATCCGCTTTGCACTGGAGGGAAGTTTAACCTTAACTTCGAACTCCTTCTATGTTCTTCTGATTAATTTTATTGCGGGTCCAATGACAGTTCAGTTTGACAAACTTGACATTCACTGGTTGGGTTTTTATTGGCGTTCAAGCTGTATATCCTGGCTACACAGGAGTTGCAGCGGTGAGAACGAGGTGGGAATAGTTAGCTGCTTCAAACTCTCCGTGTATGGTGGGCTTTGTTCTAATGGTCCTTCTCAAACTACAATGTTTTTGTTCACCAGGCGACAGCCTCGAGGAACTCAATGGCTATGGCACGATGCGGCGGCGCAACATCATCTCTTCCATCCTGAGCGGGACGCCCGCCAAGAATAAGGGGCTGGCCATATCCAATCCGCACGACTTCAGGATGGTAAGCATTGGCGTATCTAAGGTTATTTTTCAGAGGGGAGAGGGGGAAAGCGGCGAACACCATCTCGTCGATCTTGAGACAAAGGGCTGGCCATATCCAACCCGCACGACTTCAGGATGATAAGCATTGGCGCATCTAGGGTTATNTTCAGGATAGTAAGATCTTGCTGCTAGCATCTCCTGAACAGTGCGGAGCTCAATGATGATGCTGCGGGACATCATCTCGTTGATCCTGAGACAAAGGGCTGGCCATATCCAACCCGCACGACCTTAGGATGGTAAGATCTTGCTGCTAGCATCTCCTGAACAGTGCGGAGCTCAATGATGATGCTGCGGGACATCATCTCATCGATCCTGAGACAAAGGGCTGGCCATATCCAACCCGCACCACCTCAGGATGGTAAGACCTTGCTGCTAGCGGCACCTGCACAGTGAGGAACTCAATAACGATGCGGCGGGACTTCATCTCGTCGATCCTGAGACAAGGGGCTGGCCATATCCAACCCGCACGACTTCAGGATGGTAAGCATTGGCGTATCTAGGGTTACTTTTGAGGGGGGGAGGGGCGGACGATGCGACGGGATATCATCTCGTCGATCCTGAGACAAGGGGCTGGCCATTTCCAACCTTCAAGATGGTAAGTACCTACTATTGTTGTTTCTAGTTATTAATTCGGCGAGATGTCAGCATGCTAGGATCCTGCATGGAGTAAGCATTCACCCCATTCTCGCTGCCCCCTATGTCGAAGGCATGCCAATGCAAATGGCAAACATGATAAAGAGAAATTAATGTGAGACAAGGACCACAGTGTAACATCCCTAGTCCCTACATTGTAAACATTCCTCCACCAGCTCGCACTAAGCGTTTCGATGACTCTTTCATAATGCGAACAGCTAGGGACTGGAATTCGCCGCCTGCTGCTTTCTTTCCTGAACACTATAATGCGGGCCTTTTCAAGGCGAGAGTGAGTGAATAAACACTTACAGGGTGATTTAACACCAGGTGCGATTGTGGTCAGATACCTGCCTTGTTATGCTTAAAAATAAAAAATATATTTCTTTTTATCTATACTGCTAATTTCAGGTTGGCAACACTTTCCCTTTCGCCTTCTTCTGTAACTGTCAAGATTATCATAACTAATGAAATACGTTAGTGCACAGTATAATGATTTCACCACGAAATATCAACATTCAACACTACTTATGTATTCGTATAAAACTATGCATTATTTGTTGTTTATTCGTTGCGTTTTATATTTCAGGTATCAGCAATCATAGACGTGGACATAGTTCCGGAGACGTGTAGAAGGGTGAAGCTTTTGAAGCACGGCTCAGACAGACCTTTAGGATTTTTTATTAGGTAAGTCAATATTCAACAGTTTGTGTTTGGGTCAAGTATGGGGAGGGTAGGAATCAACTGGACCTACAACAGTTATTAGGGGGTGCCAAAATTAATAACGCCCGTATTTACTGAGGAACTGGCTATCTTACCCTCTAACTGCCGGAACACAACAATGCTGTGAACATTGTTTTTATGGCGACACTTAGCTAACCAGGCGGACCACCAACCAAACCGAACAGAAAAATCTGCCCCCACTAGGAACCGAACCCGGGACCCCTGCGTCTTAAGCAGGTGGTCTTACCACTAGACCACAGAGGCAGTTGAATTACTCGCCATTCGACTCTCGACAAGTGCGAGCAAGGATTTAGTCTGCTTCGAACTCGTACCTTTCCTTTCAAATTTTAACAGATAACTTATAGCCACGATAGCCGAACGGAACTAATATGGTCGAGTGAAGCGATGACTGGTTCACTCGTCATGTCTGTGAACAGGCGCTGCTTTCGGGGACTGGTCAATCCAAGTTATTCAAATTTATGTATGCGAGTCATTTCTACTAGTACCTTAATATGTAAGTCTAGATATTAGCACGTCACTACCTTGTTTAATATACCACGCAATCTTGTATACCCATTCTTATAAGATACACCATACAAGAATGCATGGTAAATTCAGTGAACTGCTCCTGAATCGAATGTACCTACTACTACTAATTCTATTTATTTATATTAACCGGCAGACAGTGGTGACTGAGTTTGTTGCGGCGCTTCTTCTCAGCACTTGCCAAATGTTGGTCTNTCGATCCTGAGACAAAGGGCTGGCCATATCCAACCCGCACCACCTCAGGATGGTAAGACCTTGCTGCTAGCGGCACCTGCACAGTGAGGAACTCAATAACGATGCGGCGGGACTTCATCTCGTCGATCCTGAGACAAGGGGCTGGCCATATCCAACCCGCACGACTTCAGGATGGTAAGCATTGGCGTATCTAGGGTTACTTTTGAGGGGGGGAGGGGCGGACGATGCGACGGGATATCATCTCGTCGATCCTGAGACAAGGGGCTGGCCATTTCCAACCTTCAAGATGGTAAGTACCTACTATTGTTGTTTCTAGTTATTAATTCGGCGAGATGTCAGCATGCTAGGATCCTGCATGGAGTAAGCATTCACCCCATTCTCGCTGCCCCCTATGTCGAAGGCATGCCAATGCAAATGGCAAACATGATAAAGAGAAATTAATGTGAGACAAGGACCACAGTGTAACATCCCTAGTCCCTACATTGTAAACATTCCTCCACCAGCTCGCACTAAGCGTTTCGATGACTCTTTCATAATGCGAACAGCTAGGGACTGGAATTCGCCGCCTGCTGCTTTCTTTCCTGAACACTATAATGCGGGCCTTTTCAAGGCGAGAGTGAGTGAATAAACACTTACAGGGTGATTTAACACCAGGTGCGATTGTGGTCAGATACCTGCCTTGTTATGCTTAAAAATAAAAAATATATTTCTTTTTATCTATACTGCTAATTTCAGGTTGGCAACACTTTCCCTTTCGCCTTCTTCTGTAACTGTCAAGATTATCATAACTAATGAAATACGTTAGTGCACAGTATAATGATTTCACCACGAAATATCAACATTCAACACTACTTATGTATTCGTATAAAACTATGCATTATTTGTTGTTTATTCGTTGCGTTTTATATTTCAGGTATCAGCAATCATAGACGTGGACATAGTTCCGGAGACGTGTAGAAGGGTGAAGCTTTTGAAGCACGGCTCAGACAGACCTTTAGGATTTTTTATTAGGTAAGTCAATATTCAACAGTTTGTGTTTGGGTCAAGTATGGGGAGGGTAGGAATCAACTGGACCTACAACAGTTATTAGGGGGTGCCAAAATTAATAACGCCCGTATTTACTGAGGAACTGGCTATCTTACCCTCTAACTGCCGGAACACAACAATGCTGTGAACATTGTTTTTATGGCGACACTTAGCTAACCAGGCGGACCACCAACCAAACCGAACAGAAAAATCTGCCCCCACTAGGAACCGAACCCGGGACCCCTGCGTCTTAAGCAGGTGGTCTTACCACTAGACCACAGAGGCAGTTGAATTACTCGCCATTCGACTCTCGACAAGTGCGAGCAAGGATTTAGTCTGCTTCGAACTCGTACCTTTCCTTTCAAATTTTAACAGATAACTTATAGCCACGATAGCCGAACGGAACTAATATGGTCGAGTGAAGCGATGACTGGTTCACTCGTCATGTCTGTGAACAGGCGCTGCTTTCGGGGACTGGTCAATCCAAGTTATTCAAATTTATGTATGCGAGTCATTTCTACTAGTACCTTAATATGTAAGTCTAGATATTAGCACGTCACTACCTTGTTTAATATACCACGCAATCTTGTATACCCATTCTTATAAGATACACCATACAAGAATGCATGGTAAATTCAGTGAACTGCTCCTGAATCGAATGTACCTACTACTACTAATTCTATTTATTTATATTAACCGGCAGACAGTGGTGACTGAGTTTGTTGCGGCGCTTCTTCTCAGCACTTGCCAAATGTTGGTCTCGAAGCGCTGGTAGGGTAAAAAGATTATGAGACATGTAGAGGCTCCTTAAGAGCATATGACGATTTGTAATAACTATTTATTAGTCTAAACAAATAAAGAAATTTTGACTTTTGACTTTGACTTTGAGCCCACTATAGTCTTTTTCACCTAAGATGATCCGTATGACGTTTCGAGTTTGAAAGATTTAGAGATGTCACATAACTAAATCATAGCGATTTATCTATCGATTTTTTTCGAAGAGTTAGTAAAACCTACTTTTAGAGAATTATTTTGTATAGGTGTTATTTAACAAAAAACATGTTTTTTTTAATTACAAATATTATTGTAACAATTTTTTATTGATAACATTCAAATTTCATGGTTCGTGTTCAAAAAAAACGATTCCTAAAAAGTATTGGTTCTGTTTCTTTAAATTAAAAACTATTAATTTATTTTCAATGCGTTTATTAAAGTCAATAATCGAAAAATATAGTTGATTTTTGTGATGTTTTTAATAACTAAGTATTCACTGCAATCGATTAATGAACCGCGGTAATAATCGATTTTATTATACAAGAAATACCCCAGCACTAAATCTATTCCGTTTCACACATTGCGTACATTAAATAAAAAATATTTTTACATCGTATTTAATTAAAATATAATCAATAGACTCAGATTTTACTATATATTTCAAGACAAGTAGTTAATTTTTTTTTATTATATTGCTAATAAAATACAAATATTTTTTTTTAAATATTCTGCATATGTAGTATGCGTAATATGGATAACTTTGAAGTGTCATACGGATCATCTTATTGAAAAAGACTATAGTAACACAAGATTATTTAGCCTAACACGAGGGGAAAAAATAACTTTGTTAACCCTTTCAGAGACGGCACGTCAGTCCGCGTGACCCCGGGTGGGGTGGAGCGTTCCCCGGGCATCTTCATCTCGCGGCTGGTGCCGGGCGGGCTGGCCGAGTCCACCGGCCTGCTGGGCGTCAACGACGAGGTGCTCGAGGTCAACGGCATCGACGTCTCCAACAAGACGCTGGACCAGGTGCGCCAGGCCGGAGCGGAGCGGAGACAAGGACTGTGTCTCCTCTCCGCTCCCCGCTCCGCTAGACACTCGAGGCACTGGGTCTCCTCTCCGCTCCCCGCTCCGCTAGACACTCCCCGGGCATCTTCATCTCGCGGCTGGTGCCGGGCGGGCTGGCCGAGTCCACCGGCCTGCTGGGCGTCAACGACGAGGTGCTCGAGGTCAACGGCATCGACGTCTCCAACAAGACGCTGGACCAGGTGCGCCAGGCCGGAGCGGAGCGGAGACAAGGACTGTGTCTCCTCTCCGCTCCCCGCTCCGCTAGACACTCGAGGCACTGGGTCTCCTCTCCGCTCCCCGCTCCGCTAGACACTCGAGGCACTGGGTCTCCTCTCCGCTCCCCGCTCCGCTAGACACTCCCCGGGCATCTTCATCTCGCGGCTGGTGCCGGGCGGGCTGGCCGAGTCCACCGGCCTGCTGGGCGTCAACGACGAGGTGCTCGAGGTCAACGGCATCGACGTCTCCAACAAGACGCTGGACCAGGTGCGCCAGGCCGGAGCGAAGATGCGGACTGTGTCTCCGCTCCGCTTAGAGACTTGGAGACAGCAGAACGGTGTGATGCGGAGCGGAGCGGAGACACACTGTTTTTCTCCGCTCCGCTTAGAGACTTGGTTGATAGGCTCTAGTGACAACAGAACGGAGTGATGCGGAGCGGACTGTATTTTTCTCCTCTCCGCTCTCCGCTCCGCTAAGACACTTGTAGTGGACTGCGTGTCTCCTCTCAGCTCCAAAAAGACACTTAGAGACAATGTAGCGGACTACGTGTCTCCTCTCCGCTAAGACACTTCGAGGTAGCGTAGCGGAGTGTGTCTCCTCTCCACAACCAGCTCCGCTAAGACACTTAGAGGCAGCGTAGCGGACTGCGTGTCTCCGCTCCTCTAAAGCGTAGGTGACTGTCTCCTCTCCGCTTCCCACTCCGCTAAGACACTTAGAGGCAGCGTAGCGAAGTGTGTCTCCTCTCCGCTTAGACACTCAGGTTGGTAGTCAACGGCATCGACGTCTCCACCTAGACGCTGGACCAGGTGGGTGGATTGTAGGCGCTTCAGCCAGAGGACGCTCACTTTTTGCCCCGTCGGGAGTCAGTTCAGCGTGCTAGTCACTTCCTTTAGTGAACCAAATGCGTTGTCTGCTATCAGAGTCGAGGTCGCCGGCTTCGACGTCTCCAACAAGCCGCTGGACCAGGTTGCTTAGTCCTGGTCAAAACCTTCTTTTCCACAGTTTTGTACAGTGGCGAGTGACTAATTTAACCCACGTTGGCAAAAAATCGGAGTGGTGAGATAGTGGCGCCCTCCTGTCAATGTTGTATGTATGTTTTTTATAATTTAAAATGTTGGCTGGAGGCACCCGCTGAAAACCAGTGTCGGGGCACGCGTGCATGCACGCAGGACTCGATTAATGCGCCTTTTTGGCACAAAAATATGCGTAAGATTTTAAGCCGTGAGTACATTGTAACTCATTAATAAAGGTCGCGATAAGACCCGTGCCTTACTATTTTAATTAAAAATATGCGTGTTATAGTTTTATGTCACTCTTGTTCTTTTTTTTGTGTCAAATAAAGTTTTCCTTATCTTGTTTTTTCGATGTGTAGATGTTTGACATACCCGTCGTTCCACCACAGGTGACGGACATGATGGTGGCGAACTCGTCGAACCTGATCATCACGGTGCGGCCCGCCAACCAGCGCGCGCCCGCGCCCGACGCCGGCCGCCACTCGCAGCCCTGCAGCGAGCCCGATGAAGACAGGTGAGCACAGTGGCAGCGTAGCATGGGTTGGCACCCGGGGCGATCATCACCCTCCCGTCATAAGTCCTAAGGCACCTCCTGGTACATACCCCCCAGGATTTATGCCTATATCACCTGGATATAGAGGTATTTTCTCACTCACGAACTACAAATGTAATCATTTGCTAAGCCCTCTGTTATAACAAGCTCGACGGCCGCCACTCGCAGCCCTGCAGCGAGCCAGATGAAGACAGGTGAGCGTCCTTCTCACTCATTCGTTTCAGCCAAATGACGTCCACTGCAGGACAAGTGCGACGAGGACAGGTGAGCGTCTCTCTCGCTCATTCGTTTTAGCCAAATGCAATGGACGTCATTGCAGGACAAAGGCCTCCTCCAATGAGCGTTGAACCGCTGCCTCCGACGCCGGCCGCCACTCGCAGCCCTGCAGCGAGCCCGACGAGGACAGGTAATGAAGCACCCAGAGTGATGGGGCACGGGAGGGCAGATACCCGCTAAACACCTATCTTACTTTTGTCCTTTAGTGTCTATGAGAGTATTGCAGTGCGGTGCCACCGGTCCTTTAGTGTCTATCTATGAGAGTATTGCAGTGCGGTGCCACCGGGCGTAGACTCCTATCCTCTCTGAGTAGACTCTTCACCTGATCAGATTCCTCCCCCTCAGATCAGACTTCTCCACTGATCGGACTCACCGCCCTCTGATCAAATTTCACCCCCCCTCCTGAATTAGAAGCACCCAGCTTCGCCCATGTAAAACTGAATTCAGCCCTCTTTTACAAAGTTTTCTCATAATAATTAATTGTTGTAAGCTAGGAATTTTGTCCAGTGCAGTAGCATAACAAAATGTATGGGTTCGGTCTATCCCCACAAGTTTCTACCATAGTCGCCTCTTATGGCATGGATGTCACTAGAGAATCCCATGAGAGAAGAGTTTGGTTGGGATAGTCCAATTTACACTGCCGGAACAACACAATTCGTAGTTCCGTTGCTCAAAAATAAATTAATAATGCACCTAGCATTATTGACTTTTGAACTGTGCTCTCAATTTTCCACGACTTCTTGTAGAAATGTAAGGCATTAATTTTAAATATCTCTCTCTTTCAGATTCGACCAAGACGAGCAGGACGAGATTGTCGACCTCACAGCCGTAACGCTGGAAGACCGTCCCGAACCAGCTCTTCCGGCCAAAGACGACGGCCACGTGCTACATCTCTAGCACAAGATTCTTGTGCTGAAGTGATACCGGTTCTAGTGATGTGCCAGTGATTCCGAAGTGATAGTGAAATGAAGTGATAGTGAGTGAAGTGAGATTGTAACAGGCATTTTTTCAGCTTTATCAAGTCTATTCATCTATAAGGCTTAGTAAAGAAAGAAGAAAGAAAGAAAGTATTTATTTGATGCGAGTATTAAAAGCATTACAAATAATTAACAGAGTACACGCACCAAAATGGCATCTGATCAGTATTTGACCGCAATCGCACCTGGTGTTAATTTCTCTCCATACGCGCATAGTACCATGCTTTAAAGGCATTTACTATTGTGGTTTTGCAAGCAATACCAACTATAGCTTAAAAACTCCAATCAAAAAGAAATTCTATACCCAGTATAAGAGATCTAAAATTTGTCTTCTATTTGCGATATGAGGAAAAAGGCAACCTATACATACATACTTGGCATTAAACAACTTAAACTTTCGCTCACTACGTCACGTCAAAACTCTTTGGAATCAAACGGTTTCATCACAGAATCACGTCACAAGTGAAATTTGGCTTAGTGATACTGTCTAACCCAGCGGCAGACATTCCACAGTGATCAACGGTGCAAAACAAACCTTGTTACGAGGACAATAAGTATTAGATCAGCTCGAAACATTCCATGCATGCCTTATTACTTGAGTGTCAAAGTAGGTAAAATATATGTAAATATACAAGCAATAAATTCGTTGTTAGCGTTAATTTTATGCATACAATTGACAAGACACTGTTTATGTCTGTGCTATAGATATGACTAGCGTTTTCGATCATTACGTTAGCCAATTATGAAATGTATGTGGCTTTAAATCTTATTTATCTCGCTCGGTTAATGTTCGGTGGTCTCCGTCCTAAAAACATTAGAGAAATAAGTTCCTAAAGCCCAGTCTCTGAGCACATAGAATTTTGTCCAATGACCCCAAGCTACCTATCCTTAGCACTCACGCGTAATTATGTTGCTGTCGACGCTCTCGCACACTCACTGCAGGCGCCCGTCGCACAGTCGCGACAGCAAAATAATTACGCGCGATAAGGATGGGTAGCTTGGGGTCATTGGACAAAATTCTACGTGCTCAGAGACCAGACTATAGCAATCAAAATGTAGTGCTATTAACACTATAGTTAACTGCCATATCTATAGCATGGATGTTTCTTATAGCCTACGACCTATAAAGGTTGAAATTTATAAAGAATCTCGGGCAACTATGAGTTTTATAACATTTTACGTCCTTTCTTTATAAATTTCTATGTTTATATTGTAATGGCTATTAAAGTTAAGTTTTATTATCGATTCACATTACTTATGGGATGATTATTATAATAATAATCAGTTATATCATGGATAAGTAAATATAATGTTATAGATTATTTGTAATAATTATAGGTCTTGCTCTTAGTCAGTGCCTGAGGTATGGGAGCGACACGGGAGAGGGTGACTTTGACATAACCGCCTCTGTGGTCTAGTGGTAAGACCACCTGCTTCAGACGCAGAGGTCCCGGGTTCGATTCCCAGTGGGGGTACATTTTTCTGTTCGGTTTGGTTGGTGGTAGGGCTTGTTCTAAGTCCGCCTGGCTAGCTACCACCATCTTACCTAAGTCTATCGCCATAACAACAATGTTAACAGCATTGTAGTGTTCCGGCAGTTAGAGGTAAGATAGCCAGTTCCTCCGTGGTTGAGGATTCCGGGTGAGGCTCGCTTCCACCTTCGGCCTGGATCGTCACTTACCATCAGGTGAGATACAGGCCAAGAGCTTCCTCGTTGTGGATAAAAAAAAATGAAGTGACAGAGCATACAAATCTAAAGCACATTTGAAGTGTCGCTGATGTTTAACATCCCAGAAACTCTCACTTGCCGCTCCCATACCTCAAGCACTTACTTAGTTAAGCACTAGACAACTCTGTTACTAAAAGACGTTAGTTAAGTGCAGAATGAAATTCCAAAATCGTTGCTCAGAAATATCAAATGAACTCTATTAAATCGCTCAAAATTATCATTCCGTGATCTATCAATTCAATTCTAGATCAACAATAGCAAAATTCATAATATAGTATGCCTCATATACCTAAATAATATACATAAGATAAAATGTATTATAAATCACATAAATAGTTAATTAGATTGAAAAAATATCTAAAATAAGTATTTTATTGCGGCCTTTGTGGTTATTTTGACCATTAGAAATGTATGAAAAACCTTAAATTTATATCCTATTATTAAAATAACGCATATCAATAAAAAAAACACCATTATATCATTAATGTATTAAAATCAAAATTATTTTTATAATCTTAACTCATTTATTGTTAGAAAATTATTATTTAGTATTCTCTTAAACATTCAAAATACTTTTAGTTATTTTTACACTACATGTGCCTTTTACCATGGTATCAATTTTCGTCATAATCAGTCCTTAAATCAATTATTATCATATTAAGTAGTATATTGAATTAAAATCGATTATTCAAAAACAATCGATATCCATTTAAAGCCACGTCGCGTGCCTTCATTACAATATGCAGAATCTTAATTGTCAATTTAAAAACAGTAAAAAGAGGTTACTTTCGTAAAACAAAATCCGGTTGAGTTAACTGCGCACCAGGCAGCCGTGACGTCACATCGCCGCTCTGGTACGGACGGGACGAACGCGGGGAGGTGTGCGAGGGAGAGTCGCATTCCAGCGATGTGCGTAGTTAGCTCAATAGGATTGTACACACGGCCGCACTGTTAACTATCCATTTCCGTTTTTGCTCTCGCTCTCATCAATGGTGATTCTTTGCGATAGAACGAGACGACATGACAGGCAATGGATAGTTAACACTGTTTCCGATGGTACTTACTATTAATCACATGTCATTATTAAGTGTACCTGTATTTATTATTTGATTTTGTAAACACTTACTGTTTTTACTTAGAATTTTAATTATTTCTTACGTTTCATAGTTGTTTTATAGGCAAAATGATTTTAAATTAGGACATGCAAATACCTATTTACATTTTCCTTCTAACACTTGTTTTTAAGTAAAGAAAAACAAATCATGAAACCAAAACTAGAAATGAATACATAGTATCATTGATTATGATACAATTTATAAACAGAAATCAATCATTAAAACATTTTTTTTCGGACCGTGTGATCTTCTGTCATGTAAATCATTTTTTTTATTAATTTTATTCATTACATTCGCAACTCTGTGGCGTTTCATCAGGGGTTATTTTAGGTTAAATGTTAAAACATGCATTTTTTTGGTATTTTCATAAAATAACAGTATTAAAGTATGTACTTAAATAAATTCTTCCTTTGCTAGGTGCTAATATGAAACTATGAGTAACGCTAGATTTTTCATTCCATGTCTCGATTTTTATTAAAATACATTATTAAGTGTGAATATTGAAATGGTTTACTACTGGTTCTTGACACCGGTGTATCCTCCATTTTAGTTACTATTGTCATATTTAAACACATCATTCCATTCAGAGATGAACTACATTGAACTGTCTCACCAAACACATTGACAGGGGGGCGCCACTATAGTTCAACTACATAGTTCCTAACATGGCAAAAATCGGAACCCGCGATCCGGTATTGACGGTGGCGCCCCCCTGTCAATGTCACTGGTGGGACTGTTCTTGTAGTTTATTTAAAAGACTAGTTCGGCTAAGAATCTCTTAGGCAAGTACTTAATTCAACATTTTCCAAGAAACATTTGTGAAATGAATATACAGTTTGCCACAGAGATGCTACAAGCTACATCGTGCCGTTGAATAGAACAAAATATAACTTGCTAAACTAATATTATTTTAGCTTACGCTATGTTATTTATTTAAGTATGTTTATGTAATGTTTTTAAACCAAAAACGATTATTCGTATTGGTATCGGAGTTATTTCTTATCGATTTGACTTAGAAAAGTATTTTTTTTAGGCAAAATCTCACAAGTCCTAGCAAATAAGTTGTTAGGTTCAATATGATGTTTTAATGTTACTTTATGCGTTTTTACGCAGTTTTGTGGCTCACGGAGCGTAAAAGGTGATATGTGCTTTTGTATCATTATAATAATACAGAATTGCTATAAGTTTTACCGTCCTATTAACTTGTAGTGTGTAAAAAGGACAATTATTTGAAAATGTCAATATCTACACTTCTAAAAGTAATCGCCGTGTATATTATAATGATACAAGAATATGTATATTTAGATTTTATATACATTATACAATATGTGGCCTATTACTGTGCCTTGCAGTATCCATCATTGTAAGTATTCGTTTTATAGTATTTTTATTGTTTAATCATGCTAGATGTATTAGGTTTTGTAAAATCACATTGTATCTACAATACTTGTCAATGGATGATATACATCGACTTTTTGATTCGTTCTCTAAATTGTTTTTTTTTCCATGTAGATATTAACATGACTGGCAGGATTCATTGGAGAGGTCACTCTGTGGGCCGTATCTCAGAACTGTAGCCTTATTCACGTAACAAAACTTCAACGACAACAAAACACTGAGTTGCGATCCTATCAAGTAATCGTTCTATCGAAAATGACCCCTGTGAATACGGATTTAGAACTGCTTTTCAATGGGACGACGTAACAAAACTTTGATGAAAACAAATCGCTGAGTTGCGATCCTATCGAGTAATCGTTCTATCAAAATTAATTTTGTGAATACGAACTTAGAACTGTTTTTCAATGGGACAACTTCTGGACGTCAGCGAGATCTTGACTGTCAAAATACGTGTATTAGGCCAGTGGGGCCGTAAACAAAATAAGAAAAAGAAGAAATTTTCTTTTTCTAACGGCATTAACTTGGATTTAGAGCCTTTCGTGATTTTAATAAACGCGTCACATAGACATGGGCGTAGCTTTTAGGCCTAAGGAGGCAGTCTGGCCTAGAAGGGGGTAATCTGGCCTAGGGAGGGGCAAATCAAATTAAAGGGGTGGGGACAGCTGCCTTCCCTTCATGCTTCTATCGGTAGAAGATTCATTTATCGTAAATTATATACATCTAAGTCGAGTGTATTATCCCTTGACGTTTGTTTCAAGTGTAGATGAGCTTAGTGAGTGTTATTTATAATGAATTTATTGTTTGGAGCCGATTTTAATCAGTTAATTAACAACCAATGGTCTTGCGAGTAATTATATTATGTTAATATTGAAAATAAATATCAGTTTTCTTGAGGAAATAAACCTGAATTATTTGATATTTTATTCCTAATTTTGATTATGGATCAATTAGAAATATAAAATCGTGTTACTATGAGCTTTTATATTGTTTACCATTATTTTAAAGACTAATAAATGTTTTATCTTGTTCATATTTGTTATACATTTAAAGTAACATTGTATAAACTTGAATTGTTGTTACTAAATTCATTGATCTGTGGGCTGAGTGTGAGTTTAAATCAATTTTAGTTTTTGAACGTTTCCCGCTAGGGGCGCTGTCATACATTTAATGTCATTTTTTGACGCGCTCAAGTGAGCGCGTTTGATGTTAATCTCACACTAGGCCCTCTGCTAAATCACATCTTGCAAAATGTCAGAAATAAGGCTACTCATACCGATTCGGACGTAATGTGAAACCGCTCGTAGTCGTTACGTTTCAAAAAAGAATAACATACATACAATCATCGCGTAAAGCGTGTTGTACCGTGATTTGTTAACTTTTGCTTGAATTTAAATTACTTAAAAAAAACATAAATTAGTACTGAAAATGAATATAAATAAATGATCATTAAAGTATGAAATCGGCTCAATATGTGATGGTCCAAATATTATGAAACTGCGGTCAGACGACTAACATAGTGTAGGAGATACGTTATTTACACTGTAAGCTAGATTAGACCTTGTGCTGTATGAAATAAAATGTATTCTTATTTAATTTACAGTGTTTACTTTTTTTAATTTGTTAATGTAATTTATACCTATGTTTTTGTTCCATGAAATTCTGGATTTTGTACCAATAAGTTTAATGATTTACTTACTTATTATGGTGCTCTGGAATGAAATGCCAAAAAAAAACTCTTTTTGTACAAAACATACAAAATCGTTAACGGTGTTTTAGCAAGTGTGTTGGTAATTTAGAGATTTTGTATGTTTTTTGAACTTTTATTTAAAGAACAAAATTAACATTTTGATATTCCACACACAAGCGTCCATGTGCCAATTTTATTCCTCAGATACATTTTTTGATCAAAAAATTGAAAAATCCGCCATCTTTGGTTCTCTTTTTTAATCTTTCTATTTAAAAATCTTTTCATATTGAAGTCATCAAACTGTCATTACTAAAAAAATTTTTAGTAATTTCATATATAATTGCTGATATAATTTTGCAATTATCATAAACATTCTTCACCGGTTATTTCAAACGTTGACAGATTTATCTTCACCCAATTTCTCGGCCCAAGTTCACGTTCTAATATTATGCGTTTGCGCAACTCGGCCCGCGACGTGTAAAAATAGGCCCGTGACATTTATTATGTTGGGGATAGGGTTGGTTTTAGAATGGCTGTTAGTGATGCCAGTAATATTGTTAATAATATCGAAGGAAAATTATGGAAGATTATTTTTGAATTCTATTTTTAACTTTATTTAGAATCGCAGTTAAATTATGCTAATTTTGTATGAACAAATCTACTTAGATACTTGCTAATTGACCCCTCAACTTTTTTTTTAGATTACTAGTAATTTGTATTGCACAAATTACTTTAACCCCTCGTAGTAGGGAATTTAGTGCATGAACTAAATTATGCTTGTCTTACGAGTGAGTGCACCAAATTATGTATTTAATGTCTAACGGAACATTAAATGTTTACATTTGTATGATGAGATGATTGCTTCAAATCACACCGTTTATTAAGTACCTATAAAGCCAAATCATCGACAAGCCAATAAAAAACCATAACAAAGCACATCCCTAAATATTATAATCAGACAATTAATTGTCTAATGCTCATCACTCTTACATATCGATGACAGAGCTCGAGGCTTTTACAATTTGGACCTTATTGCTCTTGAATTAAGGAGTTGCAGAACGCAATTAACAGTATTGGTGGCATATCAGCTGTCCATATGTGGTTTGGAACTAGATTAGTGTTACTTTTGGTTTCGATAAGGGCAGGTGCAGCATTTAAATAAAATAAAATAAATAAAATGTCTGGTAAGTGGATTTAATAAGTGTTTAAAGAATTTGAATAGTGATACTTTGGTGCCATCCCGTCTGGCCAGCGTGGGGAGTGTAGACCAAATCCTCCATTTGCCTCTGGTAAATAAGAGAGGGTTTTCCTCCTGCAGTGGGGACTAAATGACTTGTTGATGATGATTTTGATGATCAAACAATAGTAAAAAGTGACAAACCTGTCGATACCTTAGAGTGAAAACCTCTTAAGTGTAAAAGAAGTAATTTTTCAGGAGGAAGATAAAACTACGTGCTGTACCGAAATGCATAAATATGATAAAAATGCATTCCCGAGGTTTTTATGGCGACGCTGTGCAAATTTTGTAGGCTCAATATTTTTATTATTTGTAAAATTTAGTTTTAAAGATTTTCTTTAAATAATTTGCGAAGAAATAAAATTTTGTCAGCACCGCTGCATCTATCTTTCTCTAGTAGATTCTAAACTTATTGTAACGTAGATTTTTAAACGGATGAACTTGCCTGTTCTAGTTAGTGAGGTTTAATTGGGTAAGACCTAGCCCTAGTCTACCTAGGTGGTCTTAAAATCACTTCAACGAAAAAATAAAATTGGTAACTTAATACGCTCTTTAAATAATTTTCCGCGCGGAAGTCGTAAAGATGAAAATACGCGCTATATCATGCATCCATGCAACGTCTTTGTGGCCCATTAACAATTATACTGCGATGCGAAAATAATCTCCCTACTGAATGTTTACAAAACACCATCCTGTGACGTCAGCGATCCATTGAGAATCAATGACGTCACTGTCGAAATTTCAAACAATATTCCGCCGAAGCATTATTTTTATTGTACACGCGCTAATTTTCATTACAATCTGTCAACTTCTTTGGCATAATATGGACCCAAAACGCAAATATAATTCATGTTGAAGAAATGAAACACCAAAAAATCACTTCTTATTTACCACAAAATAAGACTCAAATCTGTACGACTTTTCCTTGGCATTGGCATTATTATCGTTGTCAAGGTGGGTCTGTAAACTCCAGAAATAAATGTTACACTCCAGAGAGAGGATGTGCCAAATCTTTCCCGCCCTTTCGGCAGTCAACCTACAAAAATCGTGCCAGATGGTCCGCTCTCTAACCTGCCAGTGCGAGAAGTGCTTGTGTTCATATTTCGAAATTTAAAAATAAAACAAAAAACAAACGTCCCTAACTTTTTTTCATTTTTGTGGCAGTGAAAACAGAAGACACAGAAATGGGTGAAGAAACGTACACAGTTTACACTAGAATGGAGGAAATAACCGAACAGGAGGACAGGCACCTTGCTGGAGCGAAGAAAGAGATCAGAAACGACTTGACTGTGATCATACCAGAAAATCCGTTTCCAGAGATCGAAGTAGATGCGTACCCTCCACTAAAATTCTCGTGGGTCATTCCAAAGAAATTGGCAGCGATGGCTTTCCCCAGAAACGTTGAGAATTTAAAGTTTCTTACCAACCAGGGTATCACGCACCTGGTAACACTGACAGCCGGCAAGAAGCCGCCAGTGGACGATATTGCCAGGTTGCGGTGGACTGAAGTGCCGGTTGAGGAGTTCGAAGTACCCACAGTTGATGACGTCAAAAAGTTTATAGATGTCTGTAAACGGGCTGACAAAAATGGCGAGGTAAGTTGAAACTTGACTCATAATATGCGATGCTTGCTTAAGTGATGCAGCAAATAGAACGCACAGCGTTGAATAGAGCTTTGTGATTGGTTCGTGTGTCACCCTGTGCGTCCACGGGCACTGTGAGACCTCATAGTAATGATTATGAAATCGGGCGTAAGTCATTTCTCTGATGATTGAAGATTATCAACAACCTAAGTTGGTATTCAAACACCATGTCCAACCGTCCTCTTCTTCGGTTATCTGGAGAGATCACTTCATAGCGATAAGACCGCCTAAATTGTTCTGGATTGTGTCTTATGCTTCATATCAATTAACGATAAAATTCTATAGGTCCTACTTACTTTTGTAGGTACCGAAAACACAAACTAAAACAAAAGGTCAACAAGCTGAGTTTGCACCACATTATTTTAACCGTAACAATAACATTAACCGTTACTTTTTGTATAGAGTTTGACAATTTTTTGAAGTTTGTCAAAGTTAAAGTAAGATGGTGCAACTCAGCCTTAATGTTTATGTCCAATCTTAACTGTTTAACAGTCCATGTACTACATTTAGTACAACCCTATGTATGATTCGACGGCTCCAAAATTCGAATACTTACATTTGCTTCAGTAATCTGTAAATTAATATGGAGTTGTTAATATTTTTTCGAGAAGTGAAATATTGTTTCTGAAAATTCAATTGCATTAGGTAGTTTTCACCATATTATATGCCTAATTTTTAAGTGACCCCTTATACATAACAGGAATTTTGTTTTCATAGGGGCATTTAAAAATTAAGGATAGATGGTGAAAACGGGCATCAATCCTTTTGTTTGATCCATATTTACAAACGACACTGTTTATTACCTACAAGTGTTCTAGTGTTGCCGTTTCATTTTATCCAGATTTCTATGTTCATGATGCATTGAATCGACCTCGTCCTATTTGCGTGGTCCGATTTTGTTGTTTCCGACACTTTTTTTAACATTAAGATTTATTGTAACATTTTCAAACACTTCCTACTTTAATTTAGTTTCAAATAGCAGTAACGTTTCAATAGACAGACTGATTTATCAGATGTGTAGATAGACCGACCTTGTTGTGAAGTTCTTAATAGTTTGTTTGATTTATGACTTGACTCCTACACAAAATAATTTAAAATTGTTATTATTAGATACTTTGATTTCAATCTAGTAAATTATGTACTACATAGTTCTATCTTTATACTCGGCCTGTTATTATGACAGAACACCTACTCAAAAATAAAAATTAACTGCTAAAATCGACTTTTGTCTATCAGGCAATTTAGTTGACACATCATTTCAGCAGTGTGATATAAATTAAAACCAACCGATGCCTGTGTAATTTAGTAGTTAGAGTTACTTTCTGGTCAAACGGGACTATTCCCATCGCTGCAACTCCTGTGCAGCCAGGATCTACAGCTTGACCGCCAAGAAAACCCAACCAGTGACTTTACTTTCTGGTCCTGGAGTCTTGGGTTCAACTCACAGCTGATTTGTTACAGCCCACATGGTGGAATTTTTAAAATAAACTTTTTTTTAATCTATCCTTTTTATCAAGAAATGTTACAGTAATCTCTTACTAGCATTTAAACAAACAAACAGATGTAGCGATCGATAGACTCAATTAATATTCTCACCCATTCATGTTACTGTAGACAGCACGGCTGTCGAGTTCTTTTAAAAATATTTATTTGGCAAAACAACAAAAAACTTGCAACTCCGGACAACCGGTGAATGTACTGAGTGTTATTATTTTCGTAAGCGATCTGTCATCTATCGCGTTTTTTAGATTCACATGGTTAGTGCCGTTTTTATAGATATGTACTTATTTTATTTCGACACTCATCATGACGTTGACCGTATTTTCAGAACTAGCATCTCATAATATAATATTTTTACGCGGTTTCGCCTATCTGAAGCTGAAAACCACATCCGTGTTTCCCAGGGATAAAAATGATTGTTTCTTTTAACTATTTTGAAATTAATTTTATTATAATTTAACTACTTATCTATCTATACTTTGTCGTCGTTCGTCTTCGAACATAGGCCTCCTCTTCACCTTCCACCGACCTCGGTCCCTGGCCATGCATCCAGATTCCAGTTTATTCCAGCTTGTTGCTGGATGTCATCTTAACGATAACATAACATTCACTTAATTTTTCCTTCGGCTCAATGCGACTTGGAACTTTAGAAGCAATCGTAATGCGGCCACTAAAATAAATCAAGTTTTTATTTATTTTTATTCAGCAACAGTGAATATGAATAACATTCAAATAATTTTATTAAAATTGTTGTCGTTCCATCAGGTCATAGGCATCCACTGCCGGCAAGGCCGCAGCCGCTCCGGCGTGATGCTGGCTTGCTACCTGGTGCACTTCCACCGGTTCCTGCCCGACCAGGCCATGAACGTCATCCGGATGATCCGACCTGGTTAGCATCATACATGGCTGGCGAAGTCATAACTATCATTTATCATAAGTACCTTAAAAATATGTCTGATCATCTTCCCACTATGGTCGTTACCTACATTTAAAAACCAATGCAAATTGATAACAATATGTACTAACAATTAATAACGTCGTTGTTAACATAAAAATAATAAAAAAATAACATTAAAGAAATAATTCTTGAACATTAAACACTGCGCCACCCATTCCCTAACAACTACATAAGGCTTAATCGAACCCGTGACCTCTGGCATACTGAAGTAGTAATTCAGTATGCAAACCAAAAGGGCTATCTAATAAAATTTCATACAATAATCTCTATTTCCAGGGTCCTTAGACGCCGAGGAGCACGAAGAGGCCGTAGGCAAGTACTTCATGTACTTGACAGAGGACAACCCTCTGAAGTTCGGAGTGAGCGTCGAAGTGATGGAAGAATTCATGCAAGCCGCCAAGGACGCCACCAAAAAAGTGCTAGATTGAACTGTGATGATCGTGATGTGTGATGATGTACCTGAGATTAAATGTTGACTGTTTTGTTTATGTCGTTGTTTTACTTTTTTTCAAACTGGCCCAAAAATTAAAAAGATTTTTTAAAATAAGGCAGCAAATAGTAGGTAATAAGCTCCAAATTATTTGTCCAATAATTTAGAAGTATACCTTTCTAAAAATAAAATCATGGTAGGCTCAGTTCATTTGAATTTGACGGTAAGTCAATTTATCTATCGGTTGACCAATCCAACATACCTACCCGCATTTAAAAAAAATGCCGCCATTTCAGCTCGGCCTTTACTTCTTCATTTTGGTTCGGTGCTCCAGTAAATTATAGAAGTAACACAATATAGCTTAGATAGATTTTTAATAAGATAAGATCTTGTGCTATACATAGCTAAAGCTGTTTCTGGAAGATCAAGATAGTGTTGTGCCAGATTCTGTAGTTATATCGATGGTTTATGGTGCCCAAGTATCCCGTTACAAATAGAGTATTTTTAGTGTAGTAATTTAAAGTTGAAATGTTTTTTCGGAATAAACATTAGTAGGTCCTTGGTTATTTTTTTGTTGACGTGTAGGTCCTTAAATATTAGTAAATAGGTACATAGTAATAACTTTAAATTGTAACTTAAACGTACCCCCAAATGTAGGTAACCTAATTTCCTACTACAAAAACGTTACCTACAAACTAACATTGACCGCTCCAAGACTTGAACCTGGGACTCCCAATATCCACAATGCAACCTATCTTATTAGTGACGACTTAGTACCATTGCAGTTCAAAGTTCTCTAGTGCATGACGTATTCCAATTAATATAAATTGGCAAACCCAACCCTGGTAAATGTCAGTATTGGATCTTGCCAAAGCGTTGGCCAATACGCTCAATTGGCACCTCACCAACTACGAACAAACTATAGAGAGCATCCTAAAATAACTGACACTAGTCTCTTTACCTATCACATGTTGGGGAAGTGATAAGTGATTTTGTGGTGAAAGTGATAAGACGGTAAGTTAAATGATAACTTGGTGACGTTGCAAGTGAAGTTTTGGGACAAGTTTATTGGGAGGTGGAATTGTGTAAAGCAATCGTAATCATTTGACAGTTCATAACGTACGATAAAGTCAGTTAAACAAAGCGTTTGACAGAGTAGATTAGAATCTGCGATTACTGCATTTGTGAATCGAAAGCAATTCAATAGCCGCAGTCCGCACTTAGATTTCTTAGTGAACCTAGATGTATTTTTAACTAGATACGGTTAATTATAGGAAAAGTTTTTCGCCACGCAAATTTCCGAGATACCTTCTAGGTACCTTTATATGTACCTCTATTATTATTTAATTTTATTCTGGTCCAATCAAAAACAATCGATACCAATCGATCAACATGGAAAGCATTGGGGGAGGCCTATGTTCAGCAGTGGACGTCCTATGGCTGAAATGATGATGATGATGAATCAAAAACAAAGTGTTTTACTGCATTACTTACCTGGAGCAGTTAGTAGTTAACTAATTAAAGTAGTTTTCTTAACTTTAATGAATTTTTAAAACTATTGTTTTATAATTTTACTGTAAATTTTAAATTCATGTCCTAATTTTTCAGAAACTGATCGTGTCAATTTACGTTTTAAATCCTCAAATAGAAGCACAAAATACATAAAAATGATTACAAACAAAATGAGAACCAACGTGAAACTTGCGAAATTATTCTACAAATACCTAGACGAGCCCAAAGACAACAAAGAGGAAGCTGCGTCCGCGCCGGAACCAGAGACAACCGCGAAACCGGAAGTCAAAGATTACGAGTCCTACCCGCCGTACAACTTCTCATGGTTCATAGAGAATAAAGTGGCTGCCATGGGGTGGCCGCAAACGGTTGAGAATTTGAATTATTTGGCCGATGTTGGAGTTGACCACCTAATTACGCTGTCACCTGAGCGAAGACCACCGATCCTGGAATGCAAGAAGAAATTGAAATGGTCGGAGATTAGAATAAAGGAGTTCGGGACGCCAAATCTAAAGCAGATTTTGAAGTTCATCGAGATATGCGAGAGAGCAGAAATTAGAGGGGAGGTAAGAATATAAAATACTTTCTTTTATTATTGTAGTAGGTACCTACCTACCTACGCAATGTGCCAGTCATACCAGAAGTTATTCTCGGAATAAAATAAAATAAAAGTTTGGTCGAATCGGTCCTTAGTGGTTGATAGTAGTGAAATGGTTTAACAACAGCTTCTTAATTTAGTAATAGAAGTGAAGTGGTTTAACCACCGCTGCTTAATTTGGTGATAGAAGTGAAGTGGTTTAACCACAGCTGCTTAATTTAGTAATAGAAGTGATGTGGTTTAACCACAGCTGCTTAATTTAGTAATAGAAGTGATGTGGTTTAACCACAGCTGCTTAATTTAGTGATAGAAGTGAAGTGGTTTAACCACAGCTGCTTAATTTAGTAATAGAAGTGATGTGGTTTAACCACAGCTGCTTAATCTAGGGGTAGAAGTGAAGAGGTTTTACCACAACTGCTTATTTTAGTGGTAGAAGTGAAGTTGTTTATCCACAGCTGCTTAATCTAGGGGTAAAAGTGAAGTGGTTGAACCACAGCTGCTTAATTTAGTGATAGAAGTGAAATGGTTTAACCACTGCTGTTTAATTTAGTGGTAGAAGTGAGGCGGTTTAATCACCGCTGCTAAATCTAGTTGTAGAAGTGAAGTGGTTTTACCAGCTACTTTATTTAGTCGCAGAAGTGAAGTGGTTTTACCACATCTGCTTATTTTCGTGATAGAAATGAGGCGGTTTCACTACCGCTGCTTAATAATAATTTAGTGATAGAAGTAGAAGTGGATTTATTTGAGTTACTTAACTGCAGCTGCTTAATTTAGTAGTAGAATTTAAATGGGGTTTATCACGGTTGCGTAATTTTGCTTATTTTAGAAGTAGAAGTGAAGTGGTTTAACCAAAGCTGCTTAATCTAGTGGTAGAAATAAATTGTTAAAACCAGGTTAGAAGTAGAAGTGGTTTAACCAAAGCTGCTTAATCTAGTGGTAGAAATGAACTTAACCTTTTTTGTAGGTGATCGGAGTGCACTGCCGGCACGGGCGCGGTCGCACGGGCACGATGCTGGCGTGCTACCTCGTGCACTTTCGCGACATGGCACCGGAGCGCGCCGTGCTCACTGTGCGCGTGCAGAGGCCTGGTGAGACATACTTATAGTACTTACTAGCTTTTGCACGCGGTTTCTCCTACTTGTAGTTGAGTGCTGTCCAGTCGACCGCTGGATTCTTGAGGTTAACTTTAAGGCGATTATCACACTGAACCGCGCTCCGCCGCGGTACGCGGGATGACAGATTTAATCATTATTATGCAAGTACCTCAGTTTGTATAGAAAACACGCGCGGCACAACACACTGACAACGCGTTTGCGTGCGGGATTCGTTATTGTCGCCCCGCGGACCGCGGCGGAGCGCGGTGCAGTGTGATAATCGCCTAAGTTAGCTGGCTGGAGGGTTATAAAAACTTATAGGTAAATATGTAACTTTTAATTCCGTGATCCTTACCTATTATTCCAGAAACCATAAGAATTTTTATCACCAATAAGTGTTGTAAGTAGTGGAAACGGCAAAAATTAGACAGTAATATTATCCTTACATAGAAAATTAGAAAACAAACAAATAGGTATTTGTATCTTGTACGGGTCGCAGGCATCGAACCCGGAACACTAGTGTGCGTAGGTTTCCAAACACCTCGCCAAATTCGCTATCATCTTTCTTTAAAAATTCCAGGTTCCTGCGAAACGTACGAGCAAGAAAAAATTGTCTGCCATTACCACGACTGCATGCGCGGCACGATATCCAAGCCGGACTATCGATTGGTCGAAGACAAACTATACTTCGACTATTCCATGAAGTACAACTACAGCGATGACGAAGAATCTACCAAAAGTGACGACGAAAACCTGAAGGAGTTGGCAGATTTAAAAATAGAAGAAAAACAAGTGGTCGAGACTCTGCAGTTGAAGAAAAGGAAAAAATCAAAGGCCATGGTTATAAATCATCACATTTATTTTTAAGTGTATGGTTAGTAACAATTATTATTTGGTTATAGTAATTACATACAAGATACACGTGTACTGAGTTCGTTATTATTTAAGTTTAGAAAAACTTAAATACTTAATAAAGATCAATTAATAGCACATAATTGTGTGCTGTTAAGTTTGAAAAAACTTCATCATCAAATCATGACAAAATATAGGTAATAACAAATTAAAAAGTATAATATTCCTAAAATAAACGTAAGTTTTGAAACAGACTATCACTTTATTCTATTACATTTACAAGATTCAACTTTTGTCCATATCTAAAGATATTTTTAAACAATTTAACCTATTTTATTAGAATCAAGAATTTAATACCTAATAATTAATTTAATAGTAGTTGTTTATTAAATGAACATCTTACAACAAATATGCCACAATTTTTGTACCTACCTACTTGAATAACAGTGGTTTAGTTAACGCAAGTCTATGCAAGTTAAATATTTTCATTTTAGACTCTGAAATTACTTTTACATAAAGTTTTACGACAATAGGTAGCCTAACGGTTCAAATCAAATCAAATCAAAATCATTTATTGCATAATGTAGGTACATATAGATCACATAAAAATGTATATTGTTCAGCTACATCATACCATATCGGCATGCAACAGTATCGGACTGCAGATCCGAGGAATGCTTTTCTTTCGACCCCTCCGACCAACTATTGTGGAATACACCGCTCCCAAAACAACAAAAGAAACGTCTCTAAAAGAGCAGGTAATAGCTAGGTACTACGTGAAAAATTAACCTGAACGAAAAACCTGAAGAAAACCCCCTGAACAGGAACGCTTTAAAAGAAACACCTGAGAAACGAATTTAGCAGAAGTAAATCCAAAATGTTAAGCAAAATGTCTGACCTATAAAACAAAGCAAAGTAAAGTACCTACTCACTATGTGAAAAGTAAGTAGGTATAAGATCATCACGAAAAGATGCATCTTAAATTACCTACTTAGGCTGAGTTGCACCACCAACTCAGGATATACCGCTTAGTTTAAAAGTAATTACGTTTTCTTTGCAATAAGTAATTGGAAGAAAAAAATTCTATAAATTTAAAAAAAAAAAATATCAAAAAAATTTTGACCTCTTTCTTTCATCTATTTTTATATGTACACTTTAACGTGACTCACGTTAGTCACCTGATAAAGTAGAAACAGTAATAATGCTAAATAACAGGCGATACTAAAAAAATACATAAAATACACAAAAAAGGCCAACAAATAATAAAAAATGATACTTTTTGATAAAAAAACTGCTTTTAAATTCGTGTTTTTTTGGTTATTTAATAAATTTCTCCAAAAAATGCCCCTATAACAGGTAGTTTTTATTACTTTGTATTATTCTCTATCGTATTACCTTCGTAAAACCAAAAATCGCATGTCTCTATCCCTATCACAACGTTTGCAATGATGAAATAACTAACGATGACGTAATCATCATCTAGACCCCCCTACCCCCATGTCATCCAAAATAAGCAAAACAGAGACCCCCCCACCCCCCCTTGGTGCTTACGTAATACTTGAACGGCCCCTATGTGGGGATTACAGAAAACAATTTTATTACTTATCATTTACATAAAGTAACAAACTTGAATACACAAACAATAATTCTACTGGAAAAAGCTAAACTTAATTATTGAAGAAAACCCCTTGAACAGGAATGCTTCAAAAACACCTAAGAAAAGAATTCAGTAAGAAATAAATCCGAATAAAACATGGCCGATGACAAAAAAGAAATCAAAAACAAAGTCCAGAAAAGAACGATATGAACAGAAATGCTTCAAAAAGAAATGTCTAAAAATGCTACATAATGGCCGACGTAAAATAGAAAGCTAAACATAGAATAAGTAGTAGAAACAGGATAAAAATACAAAGGCATATTAGATATACTTAAAAAGAAATTTGGAGTTCACCAAGAGAACCATAATCCTAAGCGATAACTTCTGATTTTTAAATGTAAAAAAACGACTGAAAAATAGCGCGTGCTACAAAATGGCCGATGTGACGGAACTAAATTTTTCATATTAGACCCAGGGTAAAAATACCAAGACCAAAAAGAGAACCATATTCTTAAGGGAGAACTTCAGATTTTTAAATGCAAAAGAAATATTGCCTGAAAAAACGAAAAGAATCCTCTGAACAGGAATTCGTTCGTTCGTTTCAGCCAAATGACGTCCATTGCTGGACAAAGGCTTTCCACAATGAACGGTCCTGCGCTGCCCGCATCCAGGCTCTTCCCGCGACCTTTACCAGATCGTCGGTCCACCTAGTAGGAGGCCTGCCCACGCTACGTCTTCCAGCCCATGGTCGCCACTTGAGAACTTTCCTGCCCCAACGGCCATCGTCTCTACGAGCTACGTGCCCCGCCCACTGCCAACTTGATTTCAATTCTGCGAGCTATGTCGGTTACTGAACAAGAATGCTTTGGGAAAAAAAATGGGATTTTGCCAAGAAAAATATAGGTTTATTTTGTGACCGAAAAATTCTGGTTTTTAACCATAAAAGCGGAGGTAGACATTATGGTTTAAAAATGAGTTTTATTACCTCAGAGAAAACAATGACTATTCCATTAAGTACATAAAATATAATATTATATAAATATAGAAGAAAACCCCCTGAACAGGAATGCTTAAAAAAACACCTAAGAAAAGAATTCAGTAGAAGTAAATCCGAATGAAACATGGCCGATGTCAAAAAGAAATCAAAAACAAAGTCCAGAAGAGAATCCTCTGAACAGGAATGCTTCAAAAGAAACGTCTAAAAAAATAATGCGTGCTACAAAATGACCGACGTAAAATAGAAAGCAGGGTAAAAATACAAAGGCATTTAGATATTAAAAGAAATTTGGACTTCATCAAGAGAACCATATCCTAAGCGATAAATTCAGATTTTTATATGAACAATAATAAATATTGCTTGACATAAAGAAGAGAATCCTCTGAACAGGAATGCTTCAGAGAAACGTCTGATTTTTTTTTTTTAATTTGGACTGCCAAAAAACATTTTTGAGACCGAGAAATTCTGGTTTTTACCGATAAAAAGCGGTATATGGTTTCAAAATGAGTATAAAGAAAACAATGACTGTTCCAAAGGTACTGCCTGTACTACAAGAAATACCTACTATGGGAAAAAAAGGCGAACGAAAATATAGAAGAAAACCCCATGAACAGGAATGCTTAAAAAAAACACCTAAGAAAAGAATTCAGTAGAAGTAAATCCGAATAAAACGAAATCCGAATAAATCAAAAACGAAACGAAAAAGTCCAGAAAAACCATGAACAGGAATGCTTCAAAAGAAACGTCTGAAAAATAACGCGTGCTAAAAAATTGTCAATGTAAAATAGAAATCCAAACAGAATAGTAAACACAGGGTAAAAAAATACGAAGTAATCTTAGTAAATATTAATAAAAGAAATTTGGACTTCACCAAGAGAACCATATCCTAAACGATAACTTCCGATTTTTAAATGAACAATAAATATTGCTTGATAAAAAGAAGAGAATCCTCTGAACAGGAATGCTTCAGAGAAACGTCTGAATTTTTTTTTAATTTGGACTGCCAAAAAACATTTTTGAGACCGAGAAATTCTGGTTTTTACCGATAAAAAGCGGTATATGGTTTCAAAATGAGTATAAAGAAAACAATGACTGTTCCAAAGGTACTGCCTGTACTACAAGAAATACCTACTATGGGAAAAAAAGCCGAACGAAAATATAGAAGAAAACCCCATGAACAGGAATGCTTAAAAAAACACCTAAGAAAAGAATTCAGTAGAAGTAAATCCGAATAAAACGAAATCCAAATAAATCAAAAACGAAACGAAAAAGTCCAGAAAAACCATGAACAGGAATGCTTCAAAAGAAACGTCTGAAAAATAACGCGTGCTAAAAAATTGTCAATGTAAAATAGAAATCCAAACAGAATAGTAAACACAGGGTAAAAAAATACAAAGTAATCTTAGTAAATATTAATAAAAGAAATTTGGACTTCACCAAGAGAACCATATCGTAAACGATAACTTCCGATTTTTAAATGAACAATAAATATTGCTTGATAAAAAGAAGAGAATCCTCTGAACAGGAATGCTTCAGAGAAACGTCTGAATTTTTTTTTTAATTTGGACTGCCAAAAAACATTTTTGAGACCGAGAAATTCTGGTTTTTACCGATAAAAAGCGGTATATGGTTTCAAAATGAGTATAAAGAAAACAATGACTGTTCCAAAGGTACTGCCTGTACTACAAGAAATACCTACTATGGGAAAAAAAGCCGAACGAAAATATAGAAGAAAACCCCCTGAACAGGAATGCTTCAAAAGAAACACCTACAAAAAAAATTCAGTATACGTAAATCCGAATAAAAAAAAGCCGATGACAAAAAGAAATCAAAAACGAAGTCCAGAAAAAAACGCCATGAACAGAAATGCTTCAAAAGAAACGTCTGAAAAATAAGGCGTGCTACAAAATGGCCGACGTGACGCAGAAAGCCGAACTAAATTTTTCATAATACCAAGACCAAAAAGAGAACCATATTCTTAAGCGAAAACTTCGTTTTAAATGCAAAAGAAATATTGCGTGAAAAAACGTTAACGAAAAAACGTGAACGAAAATATAGAAGAAAACCCCCTGAACAGGAATGCTTAAAAAAACACCTAAGAAAATAATTCAGTAGAAGTAATTCTGAATAAACATGGCTGATGACAAAAAACAAAGTCATAACTTCAGATTTTTAAATGAAAAATAAATATTGCTTTAAATAAAGAAGATAATCCTCTGAACAGGAACGTCTGCAAAAAAAATTGACTTTGCAAAGAAAAACATTTTTGAGACCGAAAAATTCTAGTTTTTAACTATAAATAAACGAAAATAAAAAAAACATCCGTTTGGGAGCTAAGTTTTCACTCGCTTCCACCTTCGACCTGATCGTCACTTACCATCAGGTGAGATACAGGCCAAGAGCTTTCTCGTTGTGGATTAAAAACAAAAAAGTAGATACTACCTACGCCATAGTACCAAAATGGCCGACGACGTGAAAATGAAAATAACACAAACAGCGAAACGAGAATACCACGTGAAAAAGAAAACTGAACTTAAATATCGAAGAAAATCCCCTGAACAGGAATGCTTCAAAAGAAACATCTGAGAAACGAATTTAGCAAAAGTAACTCAGAAGATATGAAACAAAGTGAAAAAATATAGATAGGTAGGTATAAATACATTACATTCCTTCATCCGGCATTGCAAGCTCTCGAACGCAGAATCGATACCGGATTGTCTGCGCAAAATACCAAGAACGGGGTAACGGGTACCACATTATTTATTATTATTATTATTAATATTATGGCAAGTACTTACATAAATGACATACGCAAAGATACAGGATTGCCTACGCAAAATAAGTACCTACACCTGAAAGTTGTACCTTAGAGAAAACAAGGGATGTTCTATTAGGTACATAATATTAAAGTAAGTAAGAAACATGAACAAACTGCCGAACAAGAATTATTATTGTGCATGTATCATTGTACGGCTGCTCATTCGTTCGCTTGCTTCGCTCAGAGAATCTTGTGTGCGCGCGCGCGTTACCTATTATTTTAGCATATTTTCGGGAGTTACAGTGACAAAATATAGTTTTGTGTAAAGATGCCGGGCACAAAAAAAGTTACAAAAAAAAAAGAAATCAAAAATAACGTCCAGAAGAGAACCCTCTGAACAGGAATGCTTCAAAAGAAATGCCTAAAAAACAACGCGTGCTACAAAATGGCCGACGTGACGCAGAAAGCCGAACTAAATTTTTCATATACATACATAGAATAGTAGAAACAGGGTAAAAATACCAAGACCAAAAAGAGAACCATATTCTTAAGCGAAAACTTCATGTTTTAAATGCAAAAGAAATATTGCGTGAAAAAACGAAAAGAATCCCTTGAACAGGAATGCTTCAGTAAAACGTCTAAAAATGAAAAAAAAAAACTTTGCCAAGAAAAATATTATATTTGTGACCGAAAAATTCTGGTTTTTAACCATAAAAGCGGAGGTTGACATTATGGTTTAAAATGCGTTTTATTACCTCAGAGAAAACAATGACTGTTCCATTATGTAGGTATCTACATAAAATAAGTAAGAAACTTGAACAAACTGCCGAACCAGAAATACTAAGGGAAAAAAAGAAAACTGAACTTACTTAAATATTGAAGAAAACCCCTTGAACAGGAATGCGTAAAAAACACCTAAGAAAAGAATTCAGTACAAGTAAATCCGAATGAAACATGGCCGACGACAAAAATAAATCAAAAATTTACAAATTTATTTAAAAATTAACGAAATCCGAATAAATCAAAAACGAAGTCCAGAAACAGAAAAGAACGCCATGAACAGGAATGCTTCAAAAGAAACGTCTGAAAAATAACGAGTGCTACAAAATGGCCAACGTAAAATAGAAAACCACCATTATCCTTCCACCATGATGGTTTTTGTTTGTCAGTAAGTATTGCTATTTTATTATTTTTCTTTTTGATTGAACAACTAAACGAAGCCATTGTAAAGAAATTGGATAATAACAAAGTATTAACCCTTTTTTTTGTAGGTGTACAGGTTCTAGCTAGGCCAAGCTTCCATACATTTTGGGACATCACTTTGGATTTCACCAAGACAACTTAAGAATATGGTTATCTTGGTGAAGTTTAAATTCTATTAATAACTAATATGCCTAAGTATTAAAAAAAAACTAATTACTACTTCATAAAAAATTAAAAACAAAACCTAGATAACCATATCCTAAGCGATATCTTCTGATTTTTAAATGTAAAAGGGATATTGCGTGAAAAAAGAAGAGAAGAAAACCCCCTGAACAGGAATGTTTCAAAAGAAATACCTACTTACAAAAGGAATTCAGTAGAAATAAATCCAAATAAAACATGGCCAATGACAAAAAGAAATCAAAAACAAAGTCCAGAAGAGAACCCTCTGAACAGGAATGCTTCAAAAGAAACGTCTGAAAAAATAAAATAAAAATTTGGTCTTTGCCAAGAAAAACATTTTTGAGACCGAAAAATTCCGCTTATTAACGATAAAAAACTAAACGAAAATCAAAGAAATTCATCCGTTTGGGAGCTAAGTACTACGCCACAGTACCAAAATGGCCGACGACGTGAAAATTAAAATCACACAAACAGCGAAATGAGAATACCACGTGAAAAAGAAAACTGAACTTACTTAAATATTGAAGAAAATCCCCTGAACAGGAATGCTTCAACAGAAACATCTGAGAAACGAATTTAGCAAAAGTAACTCAGAGGATATGAAACAAAGTGAAAAAATAAAGATAGACGTATTATACCTACGTTACAATTCTTCATCCGGCATTGCAAGCTCTCGAACGCAGAATCGATACCGGATTGTCTGCGCAAAATACAAAGAACGGGGTAACGGGTACCACATTTATTTTAATTTACCCCAGGAGATCTAGCTCGAGAATCACAGATGATCCATGGTCTTACGACCTTTGATTATGATGATTCTCAATGTGCATCCATGGGTTAATATCACGGCAAGTAAGTACCTAAATGACGTACGCAAAGATACAGGATTGCCTACGCAAGATAAGTACACCTGAAAGTTGTACCTTAGAGAAAACAAGGGTGTTCCATTAGGTAGGTAGGTACATAAAGTAAGTAAGAAATAAATGAACAAACTACCGAACAAGAATTGTGCATGTATCATTGTACAGCTGCTCACTCGTTCGCTTGGTTCGCTCAGAGAATCTTGTGTGCGCGCGCGCGTTACCTTTTATTTTAGTATATTTCGGGAGTTACAGTGACAACATCTAGTTTGGTGTAAAGAGCCGGGCACAAAAAATGTAACTTTTTCATTACAGGTTTTGATACTGGGAAAAAGAAAGCCGAACTGAAATACTGAAGAAAACCCCCTGAACAGGAATGCTTCAAAAGAAACTCTTAAGAAACGAATTTAGTAAAAGTACTTAAATCCAAAAATGAATTAAACATGGCCGACGGCAATCAAAAATAAAGTCCAGAAGAGAACCCTCTGAACAGGAATGCTTCAAAAGAAATGCCTAAAAAACAACGCGTGCTACAAAATGGCCGACGTGACGCAGAAAGCCGAACTAAATTTTTCATATACATACATAGAATAGTAGAAACAGGGTAAAAATACCAAGACCAAAAAGAGAACCATATTCTTAAGCGAAAACTTCATGTTTTAAATGCAAAAGAAATATGAATGCTTCAGTAAAACGTCTAAAAATGAAAAAAAAAAAACTTTGCCAAGAAAAATATCATATTTGTGACCGAAAAGTTCTGGTTTTTAACCATAAAAGCGGAGGTTGACATTATGGTTTAAAATGCGTTTTATTACCTCAGAGAAAACAATGACTGTTCCATTATGTAGGTATCTACATAAAATAAGTAAGAAACTTGAACAAACTGCCGAACAAGAAATACTAAGGGAAAAAAAGAGAACTTACTTAAATATTGAAGAAAACCCCTTGAACAGGAATGCGTAAAAAACACCTAAGAAAAGAATTCAGTAGAAGTAAATCCGAATGAAACATGGCCGACGACAAAAATAAATCAAAAACAAAGCCCAGAAAAGAACGCCATGAACAGGAATGGTTCAAAAGAAAAGTCTGAAAAATAACGAGTGCTACAAAATGGCCAACGTAAAATAGAAAACCACCATTATCCTTCCACCATGATGGTTTTTGTTTGTCAGTAAGTATTGCTATTTTATTATTTTTCTTTTTGATTGAACAATTAAACGAAGCCATTGTAAAGAAATTGGATAATAACAAAGTATTAACCCTTTTTTTTGTAGGTGTACAGGTTCTAGCTAGGCCAAGCTTCCATACATTTTGGGACATCACTTTGGATTTCACCAAGACAACCATATACTAAGCGATAACTTCAGTTTTTTAAATAAAAAAATAATATTGCTTTTAAAAAAGAAGATAATCCTCTGAACCACTGCAAAAAAAAATGACTTTACGAAGAAAAACATTTTTGAGACCGAAAAATTCTAGTTTTTAACGATAAAAAACTAAACGAAAATCAAAGAAATTCATCCGTTTGGGAGCTAAGTACTACGCCACAGTACCAAAATGGCCGACGACGTGAAAATTAAAATCACACAAACAGCGAAATGAGAATACCACGTGAAAAAGAAAACTGAACTTACTTAAATATTGAAGAAAATCCCTTGAACAGGAATGCTTCAAAAGAAACATCTGAGAAACGAATTAAGCAAAAGCACAGAATAAGTAATAGTACAGGTACAGAAGGATTACTCCGCACGACGATTTAAATAAATGCAAGTCTTGCTGCGACGCGATACAGTGGAATTCAGCTCGCACAGCACTACGTACCTACAATTTTATTCACCTACAAGTTTTGTCTCTTTCTATCGCGTGCCTCTGAACTCTTCTTACGCTGTTAGGGTTGCTGTCTAGTGAAAAAATAATTAATCTACTTATTTGTAATGAGGTACGTATGTAGGTAAGTAAAAATAACATTTCAAATATACCTAATTAGGATTAAAAAAACTTGTTCTATTACAATGTCTTCATTCATACCTACCTATTTTAACATAAGACAGATAAATTAAACATACTATTACAGAAAAAAAAGAATCCTATACTATCCTAAGAATTTTATTATTGATTACCTACATGGCCAACATACCTTTCAGCATCTTTGGGAAGCGAAAAAAAAAGATAAATCCGGTAATTTCTTTTCGAATTTAAACACCCGAACGCCGCACAATATTTCATAGAATTATAATCATACTAAAACGCAAGCCAGCGTCCTGACGGGCGAGCGCGTGACACTCGACTGATATAATACCCGCCGGCGGGGCGCTTCGCTGTAGGTAATTATCGGATGTACCACGCGGAGTGAGCCAGGCCTGGCAAAAGTAGGTAACTCAGAAGATATGAAATAAACTGGAAAAAATATAGATAGGTATTACCTACCTACGTTACATTCCTTCATCCGACATTGCAAGCTCTGGAACGCAGAATCGATACCGGATTGTCTGCGCAAAATACAAAGAACGGGGTAAAGGGGTTAATAAAAATAAATGTGGTTTATTTCATTTTTTGATTTAAGTACTTTTACTAAATTTGTTTCTTAAGAGTTTTTTTAAGCATTCCTGTTCAGGGGGTTTTCTTCAATATTTTAGTTCGGCTTTCTTTTTCCCTTAGTAGTTATCAAAACTGGTAACGAAAAAGTTACTCTTTTTGACCAAAAAAATTATAAACCTAATACTACTTGAAGAAAAAAAAACTACGCAACTAATACTTAAAACTAAAATACTAAAAATATAAATAAAAAGAAAATAAAAAATAACAAATTGACTCACACCTGCCGCAACAGGTTTATGGCAGCAAAACCTACTGTGTCTGCGAGGGTAGAGGGCGTCGAAGAACCTCACTAACTGGTGTCCCTATCACTAACGCAATCATCTTCATAAGAATAATAAAAAAATAGTCATAAAAATAAAAAAACAACTAAAATACCTACCTAATTACTACTTAATACAAAAAAACTAAGAACTACTAATAATAAGAAAAAAAAGAAAATAAAACATAAATAAATAGATTAAATAAAACTACATTATAATGTAAAACTTTTGCGTAGGCAATCTAATTAAGAATATGGTTCTCTTGGTGAAGTTTAAATTCTTTTAATAACTAATGTGCATTAGTAAAAAAAACAAAACCTTATTACTACTTCATAAGAAACTAAAAACAAAACCTTATTACTACATAATAAAAAAACTAATAATAGAAAAAAGATGAAGTAAATAAAACTTAATCTACTCCTCATGTGTTCCATGCTTCCAAGAGTAAGTAACGCCTAGGCCTAGGTAATTACTACTTAATGAAAAAACTAAGAACTACTAATAATATGAAAAAAAAAAGAAATAAAACATGTGTAATTAAAATAAAATAATAATTGGGTAGGCCATCCTGTATCTCCACGTTTATCATCATCGTCAGTCACGTTTTTTCCACGCATTCGAGAATTGAAGTTTAATATTGTAATCACCATTCGGGATACGTCAATAAAACATAAAAAAAGTTTACATAAAAAAAAAACAAAAGAAAATAGAAAATAACATATTGACTCACACCTGCCGCAACAGGTTTATGGCAGTAGAACCTACTGTGTCTGCGAGGGTAGAGGGCATCCAGGAACCTCACTAACTGTTGTCCCTATCACTAACGCAATCAGTCTCATAAGAATAATAAAAAAATAGTCATAGAAATAAAAAATAAAAAAAACAACTAAAAAACCTAACCTACCTAATTACTACTTTATAAAAAAACAGAATAACTAATAATAAGAAAAAAAGAAAATAAAACAAAAATTAAATAAATAAAACTAAGTAGGTACAACTTTTGCGTAGACAATCCAATTAAGAATATGGTTCTCTTGGTGAAGTTTAAATTCTTTTAATAACTAATATGCCTTAGTAAAAAAACCCTAATTACTACTTCATAAAAAACTAAAAGTAAAAACAAAACCTTATTACTACATTTCATAATAAAAAAACTAAGGACCGCTAACAATAAAAAAAANAATGCTTCAGAAAAACGTCTAAAAAATTTAATAAAAACATGGACTTTTCCAAGAAAAATATATTTGTGACCGAAAAATTCTGGTTTTTAACCATAAAAGCGGAGGTAGGTAGACATTGTGGTTTAAAAATGCTTTTTATTACCTCAGAGAAAACAATGACTGTTCCATTAGGTATGTAGGTACCTACATAAAATAAGTAAGAAACTTGAGCAAACCGCCGAACAAGAAATAATAAGGGAAAAATAAAGCTGAACTTACTTAAATATTGAAAAAAAAAACAAAAGAAAATAAAAAATAGCATATTGACTCACACTTGCCGCAACAGGTTTATGGCAGCAAAACCTACTGTGTCTGCGGCGGTAGAGGGCATCGAAGAACCTCACTAACTGTTGTCCCTATCACTAACGCAATCATCTTCATAAGAATAATAAAAAAATAGTCATAGAAATAAAAAATAAAATAAAAAACAACTAAAATAACCTAACCTACTAATAAAAAAACAGAATAACTAATAATAAGAAAAAAAGATAATAAAACAAAAATTAAATAATTAAAACTAAGTAGGTACAACTTTTGCGTAGGCAATCCGATTAAGAATATGGTTCTCTTGGTGAAGTTTAAATTCTTTTAATAACTTATATGCCTTAGTAAAAAAAACTAATTACTACTTCTTATTACTACATAATAAAACAACTAAGGACTGCTAACAATAAAAAATAAAAAAGTAAATAGGTAAAACTTAACCTACTCCTCATGTGTTCCATGCTTCCAAGAGAAAGTTACGCCTAGGCTAGGGTGTCGAGAAGCCTCATCCCTATAATGTAGGTCTTCTTATTATTAAAATAGTGAAGGTAATTTAAGATTTAAAATGTATCTGTCACTTCAATATTTTGTTCTGCGCAGTCTGCGATTAAACGATTGAATTGTAAGACGTGCGTTTGCTTTCTACACCGCTCCGTAGTAGATACCTACATACATATTTCTCAATCCCTTTGTCTCCTAGTCCTGACTGAGACAAACAGTTCTGTCTGAGCTGTCTACTCCCAACTATATTCTGTGCATCCAAGGGGTTTTTTTTTATTAGTCCCATGAGGCTGCTTGCGTTAGTAATAGGGACTGGACTAGAGAAAGAAAACCGAACCAAAGTACTGAAGAGTACCCACTGAAAAGGAATGCTTCTAAAAAAATCGAAGAAGAATTCGTCGAACAGTGCAAGCATTGATTGCACCCATCGATATTTGAAAGGGGATTTCAAGAGAAACTGCTTAGAACCATGGAATACCGGAGGAGTAGACAGACCAGTCTCAGGAGACAAAGGGCAAAGCTTGTTGATGACTATGGTGGGTTCTACTACCAAAACCACGGGGCGGATCGCGTTAGTTATAGGGACCACAGCGACAACAGTGAGATTCGTTAATCTTGGTGGGCTCAAGGTTTATGGTGAGCTATTAGATTCACAGCAGCCCAGTTTGCTGAAAAACCATGGGGCGGATCGCGTTAGTGATAGGGGACCACAGTGGGACTGGTTAAACTTGGTGGGCTCATTTTATGGTGAGCTATTAGACTATCACGGCAGCTCAGTTTGCTGAAATACCATGTGGCTTATTGCAATAGTGATAGGGACCCCAGTGACAACAGTGAGATTCGTTAATCGTGGTGGGCTCAATTTTTATGGTGAGCTATTAGATTCACAGCTGCTCGGTATACTGAATCACCATGGAGCGGATCGCGATAGTTATAGGGACCAAAACTGTGCTGGTTTAGAAAACCAAACCAAAGTACTGAAGAGAACCCTCTGAACAGGAATGCTTCTAAAAAATCGAAGAAGAATTCGTCGAACAGTGCAAGCATTGATTGCATCCATGGATATTTGAAAGGAGATTTCAAGAGAAACTGCTTAGAACCATGGAATACAAGAGGAATAGACATAGGGATGAGTTTGTCGATGCCCTCTACCCTCAGAGACACCGTAGGTTTTACTGCTATTTATTATTTTTTAACTACTATTTGATATTTTAGCTTTAAGTAATAGTTGAGCAGTTTGTTTTATTAAGAGAACTCTCTGAACAGGAATGTTTCTAAATAAAAATCGAAGAAGGGTTTCTCGAACAGTGCAGGCAATGATTGCATCCATCGATATTTGAAAGGGGATTTCAAGAGAAACTGCTTGGGGCCATGGAATACAAGAGGAGTAGACGACCAGTCTCAGGAGTCATAGGGATAAATTCCCTCGACACCTTCTACCCTCGGAGACAGGGATGAGGTTCCTCGATGCCCTCTATCTTCGGAGAGGATTTGTTGCCTGCCATAAGTCTGTCGCGGCAGACTTGCCTCTCGGAAGCACGGAACACAGGAGAAGTAGACGGAACAGTCTCAGGAGACAAAGGGAAAAGCTTGTCGATGCCGTCTACCCTCTGAACTATGGTGGGTTCTACAAGAGTTCCTCGAAAAGTGCAGGCAATGATTGCATCCATTGATAGTTGAAAGGAGATTTCAAGAGAAACTGCTTAGAACCATGGAATACCGGAGGAGTAGACAGACCAGTCTCAGGAGACAAAGGGAAAAGCTTGTTGATGACTATGGTGGGTTCTACTACCAAAACCACGGGGCGGATCGCGTTAGTTATAGGGACCACAGCGACAACAGTGAGATTCGTTAATCTTGGTGGGCTCAAGGTTTATGGTGAGCTATTAGACTATCACGGCAGCTCAGTTTGCTGAAATACCATGTGGCTTATTGCAATAGTGATAGGGACCCCAGTGACAACAGTGAGATTCGTTAATCGTGGTGGGCTCAATTTTTATGGTGAGCTATTAGATTCACAGCTGCTCGGTATACTGAATCACCATGGAGCGGATCGCGATAGTGATAGGGACCAAAACTGTGCTGGTTTAGAAAACCAAACCAAAGTACTGAAGAGAACCCTCTGAACAGGAATGCTTCTAAAAAATCGAAGAAGAATTCGTCGAACAGTGCAAGCATTGATTGCATCCATGGATATTTGAAAGGGCATTTCAAGAGAATCTGCTTAGAACCATGGAATACAAGAGGAATAGACATAGGGATGAGTTTGTCGATGCCCTCTACCCTCAGAGACACCGTAGGTTTTACTGCTATTTATTATTTTTTAACTACTATTTGATATTTTAGCTTTAAGTAATAGTTGAGCAGTTTGTTTTATTAAGAGAACTCTCTGAACAGGAATGTTTCTAAATAAAAATCGAAGAAGGGTTTCTCGAACAGTGCAGGCAATGATTGCATCCATCGATATTTGAAAGGGGATTTCAAGAGAAACTGCTTGGGGCCATGGAATACAAGAGGAGTAGACAGTCCAGTCTCAGGAGACAGGGATGAGGTTCCTCCATGCCTTCTACCCTCGGAGACAGGGATGAGGTTCCTCGATGCCCTCTATCTTTGGAGATGATTTGTTGCCTGCCATAAGTCTGTCGCGGCAGACTTGCCTCTCGGAAGCACGGAACACAGGAGAAGTAGACGGAACAGTCTCAGGAGACAAAGGGAAAAGCTTGTCGATGCCCTCTACCCTCTGAACTATGGTGGGTTCTACAAGAGTTCCTCGAAAAGTGCAGGCAATGATTGCATCCATCGATAGTTGAAAGGAGATTTCAAGAGAAACTGCTTAGAACCATGGAATACCGGAGGAGTAGACAGACCAGTCTCAGGAGACAAAGGGAAAAGCTTGTTGATACTATGGTGGGTTCTACTACCAAAACCACGGGGCGGATCGCGTTAGTTATAGGGACCACAGCGACAACAGTGAGATTCGTTAATCTTGGTGGGCTCAAGGTTTATGGTGAACTTCTATCACAGCAGCTCAGTTTGCTGAAGTACCATGGGGCTGATCGCGATAGTGATAGGGAACCACAGTGAGACTGGTTTAACATTTGGTGGGCTATTGACGTATCCCGAATGGTGGTTTCAAACTTCAATTCAATTCTTGAATGTGTCTGAAAGACACGTCCTAATGACAAGGCACAGTATCATGGATATTACACGTAGCAATGATACACTTGGAGATACAGGATTGCCTACGCAAAAGATGCAGTTTTAATTTATTTTTATCTATTTTTTTATTTATTATTTAGTTCTTATTTTTTATGTAGTAATTAAGTTTATGATAGTTGTTTTGTTTTTGTTTTTATTTATTTTGATTGTATTTTAGTTAAAATGTAAGAAAACTTATGCAAAGCGAATAGCAAAAATACAGAATAGTTAAAACAAAATTTCCTTTGGAATTCCTCGCTCCTTCCTTAATGTTTTGTGTTCGGTTAGATAATGTCAGAGTTCACTAAAATGCGTCTACGCAACTTTTTGACGTAAAATGTACATAATTATTATCAAGATGTAAACTGACAAGGATGGACAGGACGGAACCAAGAGTGAATCGTCGGAAGAACAAAACAGGAGAAGCAGGCTAAGACACAGCTAACCTTCCCGACAGAAACATCTGTCAGGGTCATCCTACCTATACAAGAGTTCAGGTTAGGCAGGCCCACCGACGAGTACCTACTAAAGCCCGTTGGCCGAGATTCGAAATCCTACGTGCTCGGCGACCGGACTATAGGACCATCAAACAAAGTCAATATTAAAAAAACTGATACCAATTGTCCATTCTGGCTGCAATACAAGTTGCAGCGTTGAGACAGAAAATTGACGCCTACGACAGAAAAACCGTGCCGTACCATAAAATAATAGCATAGCCCCGCGAAGTATTAGGACCATCAAACAGAGTCATTAATATTGAGCAGTAGCGGCGTAAGGGGGGGGGCGGTGGGGGCGGTCCGCCCCGGGTGCCAAGCATTAGGGGGTGACAAGACGCGCAGATTAGTACTCACTGGCACATCTGCATGGCAAAATCTGCGGTCTATGTCATGATACGAAGGGGGGGGGGACCATTGTCTTCCAATCTTCGAATCAGTAGGTAACCCCAAAATCCTGGGGGGTACCAGGGGGTGCCATAGGCCTTATGACGGGGGGGACGGGGGGGATCGCCCCGGGTGCCAACCCATGCTACGCCGCCACTGATATTGAGACTGAAACCAGCAGTCTATTCTGGCCTTCTTTCGCCATATATCTAGACCTATCAAACATCAAAGACCATTAAAGACTTACCAAAAATTAGCGTATACTAAAGCGGAAGAAAATTGCTTGTGTTACGAGTGGGTTCACAACAATAGTCCAGCGGCAGCGGTGTTCGAACCAGCGTTCCTCGGATCTTAAGTCGGCCAATAAGATAATTACCTTAACCGTTAATCGTAAACTTCCTGATCATAATTGACTGGATAGCTGAATACCTACGTATTATATCTCCTCGGCTTCAAGTTTGCCTACACAAAGATACTCGATTAATTGCCTGCGCAAAACGATGTGTTGGTTAAAACTTAAATTATTACCTGAGAGGAGTAAAGACAACAGAGGGTGGGTATCGAACCCCTAAACGCGTTGTTTAAATTGCTGTATCGGTCGAATTTCTTAAACACGGCAGCTTACTTAGTTATAAGAAAATAGTTTAAATGTTTATCAATTACTGTTGAAATGTAAAGAATGACTAAATAACATTGATCATTTCAATGATAAAATACTAATGATATTAAAATTCCGACCACTGTGCACTGTGAATGTGACTGATAGGTGAATGCTGTATTATGTTTTAGCTAACCCACACCTTATAAAGTAAAAGAAAAAATATAAAAATTGTGGCATATTATGTATTGTATTAGTGTGTAGGTAAGTTACAGTTAGGTATATTATTTAAAATATAATTATTAATTAGGATAAGTATAAAACATTAGGTTAGAATAGAAATAAGTTATAATAAAATATTCTATCTACTCCCAAGTTTTCAAATTTTATAGTCGCGAGACTGTAATTTTAGTAATTTATAACTAGTAATTTAATTACATACAAAATACATTGTAATTTTGTAGTTAAAGTTTAAAATATGAATAAAAATAACTTAATAAACGAGTTTTGCTACAAATGGCAAAGTTGTTTCATTCCAAATAATAAATTGAGATGTAATACTAAGAAAAATTAAGACCTTAGTGTTTAACTCAATTTCTTTAATTTATAAAGGTAGACGGTAGCAAAACAAGCCCTGTGATACTTTTAATAGTTTATAGATACTGAATTAAACAATAGGGTAGCTGACACCAATCTATTGGCGCATTTTAATTAACTACATAAACGCGATTCTACCATAGATTATGTATGCAAAGACGAAGAAAGACTCTTTTTCGTTACTTCAAAGATAGGTACTAAATAATTCATGATTGGGTTTCAAAGTTGAAATTGTGTTATTTTAGAAAAAATGTGCCTTGAAATTATAAATGAATGGTGCCAACTATCCAATTAGAAGTTTAGTAATATGATTTAATATTTATTATTTTATTACAGCATTATCACTAACACCAAAAGGTACTTACGATTAAAAAATTTGAGTACACTTTTCCCCACTAAAGTAGTATTAGTTTGTAATTAATAAAACAGTTAACAATACCTTAATTAGTACAGTCAGCACGTCAAGTGCTTTTGTGAGTACATACCAGTACACTGGGCTAAACTTCAGTCTCTCTCTTTCCTTTATTATTAAACGGAAAGAGAACTACTTAATTAGTCACGAACTTGTTGTAATTCCTTAGAAATATTTAACTAATTTAAACGGTAATTTATTATGAATGAAGCTCTAATTAACTGTAACTACTGTAATATTGAAAATGTTCGCTATAAAGTTTCGTAGGCATATATCATTGAAGATAAAGATATTGTTAGTTTAGAGATACTTGAATTCTGCGTCCACTCTTTGGATTGAGATTAGCTAAGAAGTTTAAAAATTTTTGATTGCTGAGTAAAAAAGTGCACAACACGCATTAGACTCAAATCAATATTTCAATTCAATATTGAGATGAATCACAAAATTGCTACAATATCTTGATGCTAATATAACCAACGTGTGGACACAATTATACAATCGAGTCTGTTATTTAAAATTAAATTAAATCCCTTACAATAAAAGTTGACAACCTTCCAGCGCTTAAGTGTTACGCCTGCGTATATGGCAGCCGAGCAGTCCTGGCCTGGACCACTGTCTCGGGACAAGATCTATGTCTAGTATCTGCTGTCCACGCCGGATCTGCACGTGTATATTCTGTCCCACGGAATGGGTGACCAGGTGGGATACTTGGAGTATGTCAGCATAGTTGTCACTGTTGATCGAACCGAATTGCAGTATCTCATCGTGTTCACGGAGACCCTGAAAAAATATTAGTGTTATTTGTTTGTCACTTGGAAATCTACACTCATAGGTACCATCGAAGTCGTACCCTCCTATTTCAGCAACAAAATAACACATAGATGGGGAATGAAAATCCTCTGTTTGGTCCTAAGGTTAACTGGAGGAGAATGCTGAATGGCATTAAGTTCGACTGTTATGTGCATTAAGTTTTAAAGAAATAAATTCTCAAAACTACCCACATTATTTAATATCAAATTAAGTAGGTAGATTCTTTAAACTTGTGATACGAACATTAATTTGTGCTTATTGAATTCACTTTAACAATATTGACATTGTGAATGAATAAACTATTAAATAAACAACAAAACTTACCGCTACATAAGCAGGTGAACCGTCTTGTACTTCACCCACGACCGCGAAGCAAGCGTCATCCAAATTATTATCGCCATTCCTGTGGCCGTTGCCATGACCGTTGGCATAGCCATTGCTGTGCCCGTTGGAGTGACCATTAGCATACGGAGCGCTCGATGATGGAGCGACCACCGATGGACCTTCTCCGTTGGGACCGACATAGTCGGAATGCACTTCCGCTAAACCTTGCTCAATTCTCCTCATTATGGATTTGTGGTCATTTTGCAAGCCTGAAAGTTTTTAGATATATTATTTATTATTAACCATTAGTTGCCCCAAATAATTGCTGATATTGGACGGAACAAAAGTAACTATTGCAAAAGTTAATTGACCTAAAATTGATTTACCCTCTATTCTTAATAGTAACAAAAATCTAGCAAATTCTTCTAAATAAATCAAGTAATGAAATAATAAATTAATTAATTGAAATTGATATACACTAAAGAATGATAAAATTAGAAAAATACGCATTACATAAAGTTTTTGAACAAGTAAAATATTGTTCAATCAATAACCCTCCTTGTGCAGTCTGGTAAAAATAAATAAAATTATTATTTTGATTAATAATCCAAAATTGAGGAAAGCATATGGATACGCTGTTGAATTGTGATCAGCAATAAAATAATTTAAAAGTTTTAAAAAATGCTTACAGATGATCCGATGTCTTGCGTGTCGGACTTTGTAGACGTCTATGTCCGCTCTGGGGAAGCCGTCTGCGTCCACTAAAGGATCCGACATACCCACATTATTGCTTGCTAGGACCGCCGTCAGTACCTCTAGTAGGAAAAACTTTCGAGTTCGTTTCGTTTGCGTATTCAAAGTGTCATCGAAAAATTTTGTATGAAAAATTAAACAGCGCCCCCTAGGGCGGCTATAATATAGGGGGCGCTGTTTAATTTTTCATACAAAATTTTTCGATGACACTTTGAATACGCAACGAAACGAACTCGAAAGTTTTTCCTACTAGAGGTACTGTTCTCGAATCTCAGTCTCTATTCGATCCTTATCTTCCATAAGTTTTATAACGCGATCCCTGGCCGGACCATTCATTGAGTATCCAACCATTGTGAACGCTTTTCAAATAATCCACAAAACTTCAATTTATCAGCCTATTTTTAATTATTTTTAACGGTTTTTATAGCTTTTTAAACCTCCCTTTTTTAATTAGAAGGTAAATTAATAAATTTTGAACAACAAAACAATTACACACACTTTTTGTGCGTTGCGTTCCGAAATTAGTCAAAATTGATTTTTCCGGTGGCCGATTGCGAGATCAACGTGAGCGCGAAAACGTGAGCACGACAACGTGAGTCCGTGCCCGTGACCGGTGACTTCACTTCTGCACTTTTATGGCGGTCTACAAGCTACAAGACTTGTAATATCTATTCCGAAGGAATATTAACTTTATGTATCTAACTAAAATAGCTGTCCTCTTGCCAATTTCCATTGATTGAAGTGAATGAGACGGGCAGAGCTGAAAATACGTTTTCGTCCAATGTATGAAGTAGCCCCCCCCCATTGCCATCTCGAATCTTGTTTTGTGTAGTTGCATTGCACACGAGGATATTGATCCCGTTTTCCTGCAGTATAGCTTCGTGTGTCTGTGTAAATAAATACCAATTATTATTTTTATCAATGTAGATGAAAGAATTTAGCAACAGAGGCTATAGTGATCGAAAATAATGAAACATACAATAAAAATATTTCAAAACGCGCGCCGTAACATTATTGTTAAATGTAGGTGTATGTCGGTGTAGTTTCATCGACACACAGACAGACAGAGCACCAAAGAGTAAAGTAAATACTTCGGAGCACGTTTCGGAACAAAGCGTCTGCAGCTAGAAAAAAAAAGCAATCTCGTTTGACAGTACAGATAAGGATTTGACAGGTTGTCAGAAATTATTTGACGTTTTACCAGTTGCCATGTTATAAAAATAATGCGACCATCGCGTTATTTTACAGAAATAACGTTATTTTAAGTTGGATTTATTTTGCAACGAAAATGTATAGTTTGATGTGCTTTTCATTCAATACTATGTATATTGTTAATAACTATGGTTAATAATGATGATTTTTCTAGATTGTTTTCGTTTCAATTTGAATGTTTCGGCTTATTTAAAAAAAAACAATAATTTTATTTTATATCTGAAAATCTAAGACTATTAATTGTAAATAATTAAAGCTGAGGTAGAAAATAAATAAAATTAATCAGTCTGAAAGAGAGTTTCAATCGGAAATGTTTCAATGTTTTATTCAGACTAAGCAGAAAGAATACCAGTTGCCTAACGTAATAATAATATGCAAAATTATGTAGAAACCATAAGCAATACCTATAAAAGGATGGGAAATATTGCATTATAATGAAACAAGAAATTATTTGTTATTGTTTATTTTATATTTTGAAATCAATAATGAGATTTTAAAACTGTAGGTCTCAGAATCATTATTTTATACAAAAATTGCAAGCTTTTATTAAATCTGCCTCGATTTTATATAATATAACAAATACAACAATGATTTAAATAAAAATGACCAGATTAATAGTTTTATATCTCTAATAATAAGCTTAAGAGTCAGATTTATAATAAAAATTAACAAATAAGTGTGAGTGTTGGTTAACATTATTATACGAAGGTTACATTTTAAAGCATTTTATTTCATATCAAAAGTATTCCTAGAAAAATTAAGTAAATGTCTTTTGCGACAAAGTGTACTTTGTTAAATTACTAAAACCAACGTCGTATGTAGAATTTAAACTGAGCAGATATTATCTGGTGAAAGGCGAACACATCTAGCAACTCTGGCGACAGTCGCAGACATGAAACTCCAAACACCACCCAAAACATTTGTATCACCATCATCATAACAAAGATATTGTGCAATTATCAACATATAAATAAATCACATACATAAATGTACAGAGTGGATGATAACTATCAATATACCATTCCAAAAAAATAATATTGAACACCGAAGAATCGATAATGATAGAGACATGATTGTGCATTACGAAAGAAAACATTTAAATAATTCTATTATCACCTTATTTAGATTCCGAGTAACAGCTTTCTGCCTTCCTACCAAATGCACAATCTGGCGTTATTACACATTGGCTTCGGATAGCGAAAAGCGGTGACACGCAATCACCTACTTTCAAATAGTTCGATAACAAAATGGTCCCTAAAGGCAAAATAATTACAAAAAAGATTACAAAATCACACTTTTCATTTGTCTCTGTAGAGAGACATAATACGTATATTATCATACAAAACATACGCTAACAATTATGGCAACGTTGACAATAAATAAGAAAAATGAATAACATTCACATTGACACACTGGATCCTTAATCCACCCATGGTTCTGAACGTAAAGGGGAAATACTGACAGCACAAAATAAATAAAATAAGTCCAACGTGCACAAAATTGCACGGATCATAGAAAAAAATAAGTATACAAGGCAACAAGTGCAGACTTTAAGTTTTACTACTACCATCTATTGTTTCCCTTAACTAAAAAGCCACATTCGCAAATTCGTTTTTTTTAAGCTTGGCTTAATTCGCGAATTGGTTAATTCAGGTTAGTAATATATTATAATATGGTCACTTGCCTCTATGTTTATGCGAGCCGCATTGATGGAAAACTTTGAATAATTCAGTAAAAGGTGGGTAGGCATTTACAAAGATTATTAAGATTACAAAGCAAAAGAAATTTTGATTAAGTATTTATAAGAACTCAAAGGTATCAAGACGACTCGCATTACATAGTCATGATTAATTGATATCTCAGATCGAAATGTTAGATTTTTGTCATATTTCGGATCTGTGACGGCATTAATTATATTCGTTTATAGTCGGAATGGTTCGCGTTTCTCCGTGGTTCGTGTAGTTGAGGGAGTGCCGCGTCGTGAGCCGGGCGTCGAGGGCGCTCCGTTGTCAGACGCATCGGATGGTTTCCGCAGCAGCCGCGACACTGCCGTCTGCTGACCAGACCGTACTGGCGTCGTGCTGCCTGATGGCGTCCTTTGCCTGTTACACAATAACATATTAATAACCCTTCTACACTGTACTCGATCATGCATCAAGCATTACAAAACAAAACAACTCCAAATCCCACTCAACTGCTTAATGTATTCATTTTAAAACAACAGTACAAGTAAACTAAATAAAGCCAACGATAAATAAACGTAACGCACAAAAACTATTAAAATTTGCAGTCTACAAAACAAAAGATGCACATCAAATAACTACTTAAACTGAACAATGCAGAAGAAAATATGACAACTAAAAAGAAGCGAACACTACGAAGTTTAGTATTATTACCTATTCGTGTTACTGTTAGTATGGTGGTCCTTAAGAACGGGAATCCGACTCCTGCCGGGCGTTTGTCCCTCGGTGGAGGCAAACGACCCACTTCTACGATGAGTTAGCGAGCACACAAGACAACAGACACAAATTAGTAAACAGATAGAAGAAGTATGTTAGATTGTAATGTTACTGCACATGCTAGGTGACTAATTGTAGAATAACTAATCGTATCTAGTTTCTCAAAATGGTAACCAAATTGATCGCGGGATATTTCTCGTGACAATCTCTAAGTTCGACATAGAAACTGACACAAGATTAACAGTCCCAAAAAATGATCAACATTGAGAAAACTATAAGTAGTAAGGTTCTCAAAATATAAAATAATTACTTACTAAATATCTAGGTATTATTTAGAGTGCTTTTAGGAAATGTGCAAGAATAAAGATTTATGTGCATGTGCATTAACATAACAATAGAAACAGAAACGAAGAATAGAAGCATAATATACAGTTCTTAATAAGATTTATATAATGTAAATATTACAAAAATATAGAAAACAAGAATGATTTCAGTAATTAAAATTAATAAATTTGACTTATAAAATGTATTAAAGTTACTTAAATATTAGTATTTTACAAGCAATGATGCATGTACTTTTTAAGTTCGCATGGTGGGTGAAATGCGCGATCAAAATATTATGTTAGTTTTAAGCATTATAAGCCGATTCAAATTTTTACACTCTGCCGAAGCGTTACGCAATTTAACATGATGCATTGAATGCATTATAAATGTATATTATTTACTTTATAGCCGTCTCGACAATGCTTGCATGTGATGATGATTTAACAATGAATAAAGAGTTTATAACAGTGATGATAACAAACAAGATGATGTTGGGAGGGAATGAATTTGATGACTGATGTAACTGTATTCTAAGAGTGGATGAGTAGTAACTATAACAGTCAAACAAATTCAAAAATTCAAGGAGAATCAATCAAAATAATCGAAGCTAGCATTCTACAAGCTTGTACCCTTTGGCATCTCGCTGGGTCGGCTTAGACGCTTCACCGCTTGACTCGCTTATATTACTCTCATATTCATTGTCGCTCGTCATTCCCGATATGCTGAACAGAGAAGAGTCGTCTTCTGGACTTCTTTGCTCGGATTTCCTTGAAGGATCTAAGGACGTGGGACTTGGTTCTTGGGAAGTTTCCCTGGAATGGGACTTCCGGGACTTTTTCATACGTCTCTCGACGGAAGGAGTTCTCTGGGAATGTCCAATGTATACAGGAATCTTTGTGGAACCTTGAGTTTGGAATGCAGGATGGGTGTGTGATAATGACTTGGGATGTTCAGATGCCACAGAAGATGGCTGGGAATGTGTCGAGCTATTGTATGTATCCGTTCGTAACCGATGCATGCGGGGGAAGGAGAAAAAAATAATATATTTAGTTGTAAAATATTTTTTCTTGTATAATGTTAGTAAATTCACACTTGATAAGCTATGTATTAGTCCTAACTACATTTGACATGCTGTCGATCTATATCCTCAGTACCCTGTCAAGATAAGTTTTCCATCACCTCATGGTTGACGTCGTAATGCATACTGACAAACGTGTATCCACAAACGGTGCGAGACTGAAATGCGTACCCAGACGTCACTACGTAAACCCTATATTCCCCAACGAAGAAGCGACGTGACGTGCTTTTCCCATTTTTTTATTCTTAGACAAACACAGCTTGAACTTTTTTAGATCGTCAATTCCAGTAACAGTGCTTAAATTATTGTCAAATCAGGAACAAAATGTATAAGTTTTTAAGTGAACAAGTTTTTCAGTTATGGTTCTAAAGAAGTTCCAGTTGTGTAAAGGGCATGGCAAACCACTCATGTTCAAACTGTCAGCTTGTGTACCTCACTAACGCCGGCACCGGGGACAGTGTCGGTATACTGGATGTGCGGTACATCGCGCCGCTAGGATACCTGTCCGTGTGCATCAGTGGACCAGTTTTAGATACATCATTATTACAAAACATAGCTCATAGATTTCTTCAGCATTAAACTTATCTAATTGATCATCAACTGTTATTTCAATAATTTTAGTTTCACAACTTTTTTCCAAGTTTGATCCCAGTTGCCATTAATAATAGCTTGGTGAACTGAGTTAATATTGTCAATAATTGATAATAAAGCTTAGAGAATAGATGCTGATTTTATATCCGCAACCTATTTTCTGTCACCAGTTGTATATTTTGTCAAGTTAAAGAAACGTTAATTTACCTTCCACTGGCTGGTGTCAAGAAGCCTGTCGGTGTTCTTGGCCGTGACCCGCCGTTGGGCGTGGCCACTCCGAGCTTGCTTGCCGTCGCAGCCGCGCGAGCTACAGACGCTCGGGTATTCGTCACCTTTCTCATAGGTATACGCGACGGTGTAGAGACATCATCTATTTATCAAAAATAATTGATGTTATAAGTGTATTCATTTATACACTAAATTATGCCGTTTCTATATTTTCTGGGGGTTAAAATTATACAGATAAGTATAAGTCCTTACCTGTACTATCTAATGAGAGGTTTGATCCATGCCTTGACGGCGGTTTTGAACCTGCTCTTGAACCCGGTCGTGATCCGGGTCTCGATCCACCTGGCGTGAGAGTCGACCTAAACAAAACAAGTAATTAAGTAACTTTATTTTATTTTACCCACTTTTAAGCTTGTTCTTTTATTATTATGCATCTTACCGAGGTACACTTGGTTTCCTATATCTAGCACCAAGTCCGCTAGCCGCTTCGTTGTCGCTGAGAGAGTCTGGTGTGCCAGCGCTGAGGGACGACCTGGATGCTCGTCCCGGAGCTCCTCCAGCGGACATCGGCACCGACCGAGCTGTGCGTTCTCTCACCTGCACGTATATTTTTTGGTTAAAGAAACTAAGAGACATAACCTTATCATGATCAAACAAAACATAGCACTCGTCAAACTGTATGTATAATAATATTATTATTTCATAATGTATAAATAAAGCATGCTATACTAAAATATTATGGACTTGACATTTCGATAGCTAATTTACTCAAACATTGACAATGGACTAACACAATGGACAAACAAAATGAGCTGCTGACAACTGACTCAGATCAAATGGTGCAATCAACCACGACACTATCACTCATAGCCTAATTAGCAGTTACCCAGTGATATCCAGGAGACGGCTGGTATCCGTGGTGATGCGTATAATGATGGGCCCCCGGCGTCGTCGAACCTTGAGATCTTGAGTGGCCATATATGAACGCCTGCTTAGTGCCATGTGTCGAACCGACGTGGAGAGGGTACGAGCACGGGAGCTCTTCTCGTTGCCTTAGAGCCTCAAATATAGGCTTCAGCTGCGCCATAAACTCCTCGGCTAAACGTACCAATACAAAACCAGGGAACTCATTAAGGGGAAGGTACACCGTTACAAAAAAGGTTTTTGCCTTCATAGTGCCAATCTTTTTGCCGGAACGCGTACGCTTTACACTGTTACTGACGGTTTACGATTAGTCCACACGTTTAGTCGACGGCCGCGCGGTTTTGCGAAATGCGGGTATGATGGGATTCTAGCGGGAAGGATAAACGAAATACTTTACCAACAAAATTCCAATGCGCTGACGTGCCACCTCTCCAATGCAGTGGATCCAATGAGTAGGTACACTAACAAACAACACCAATGCACTACAACGAGCCTGTGCATCAATGCATAGCTTGAACACACTAATGCAATACGACCAAATGCTACGAGCTCAACACATGCTGTACTCACGACAAGCACCTTGCATATGGATAACCAGATCCATGTGCAGGATGCAAGAGAAAAAGCGGAAAAAAAATGGTTCCCAAACCGATTGCTCCCTCCAACAACTACTGTGCGCTTTATGTGGTACTGTGCGAAATTATAAGTAAGTTCTAAAACCTGTAGAGAGAAACGTATTAAGTAAACACTTTGGCAGCTTGTAGCTCCTTACCTTTGTGATTGGTCCAGTAGACGGAGGCGTGTTTGTATTAGAGCGGGGCGTACGCGGTCTGAACGCTGCCATACTCTGTGACACTCCATCGGCCAGAATGAATTGTTCTCGCAGTTCGATGTTGGTGCGTCCCTTGGCTGCATGCGGCGTCCAATTTGCGGTCCACAAACGGAATGGAATAGGGAGGGAGAAAAGAAAACCGTATGGTAACAGGACGGATGGAAAATAACACCAAAGTGTTAAATAAAAGGGACAGCGTGCAGTGGTAGTGAGGAAAAGAAAAAAAAAACAACAAACAAAATCAGAACATGTCAAACATAAAACAAACAAACGCATCATAAAAATAAAAGTCGGATGTTTTGTATTGTGTGCAGTTAGGAGTAGGAATTATAAAATATCATTAGTTTAACTCTCACCAAATTACTAAATGGCATTCAATATAAATCAAGAGCAAGATAAGACTTTCAACATTATCAACAAAAAAAAAATTCATGAGTAGTTAATAATTGTTTGTATAAAGTAGTAATATTGTAATAAAGTTATTGTAATAACGATTAGATCACTTTTTTTTTAAGTATTTCTAATTCATGGATCCTATTAATCACGTATTTGTAATTAATGTAACCTTGGATAATGATTTGAATATTTACACTGAAGTTATGAAATAATCAATAATATCTTGCACTTGCTCTATATTTAAGTATTAGTAAATATCTACCAAATAAAAATAAACGTTATAAAATATGTATGTAGGTACAATAAATGCAAATAAATTTTAAATAATCAACATGCTATATCTAAAGCAACTTATTTTATAACGTATTTAATATTTATATACCGCAGGCAAGTTGCCAGTTAATTCTATTTAGTAATAAACGAAACTACAAAAGCATTTTACACATTTGATGGTTGAATTTAGTGAAGCTACTAACTACTATAAAGCACCAAACGTCTAAAACGAATAGATAAAAGAGCAAATTATTTTTAACATTGCAGAAAACAAAAATTAAGCCACACCATCTAATTGAGTCCTGAATTGGAACCAAATTTGGAATACATTTTGTGATTATAAGGCTTTTGTAATAATGTGAAAAAAGTATGTTGCATAATAAAAAAAGTTGGTTCCAAAATCAGGATTAAAAGTCTTACCGAGCGGGCAACAAGCTTCATGCTGCTCCGGCTTGCTCGGATCAGGCAGCGGTAGCACTAATGATACTACTTTTATAAAGGGGATTGTATAGGGATTCAACGCAATAAAAATAAAAAAAACCAAAAGTCATATGATTTGTTGTAAGGGACAACAGGAATTTGGAATGGGCAAAGCGAATACGAATTAGTAAAAATTAGTAGCCATAATCATTCAATGTGGACAAAGTCGATGCTTACTTTAGCTATACGATACTAGCATTCTTGACAAATACGGTAATTTAATACACTAAGTTATGAATAAGGAATGTTTATGAATTGATTCGCGATTCGCGATATTTTGTAGTTATAGTTTATTATTTAAAAGTTTATAAAATGTTTGCATCTAAAATCTAATAACGAATATTATTAACGCGACGTTAAAATAACGTTATTTTTACGCTGGCAACACAGTTTACTGCGCATGTCAAATCGGAGCGCGTCTGAAAAACAAAGAACAATGGACTCGTAATTTTACCGATTTTGTGCGTGCTAATTTATTTCAAATGTAAACTTAAAGTTAATGCGGCTACAAAATGACTGGAACAATAATTGAAAACTTGAGTGGGCGTAAACTCGCCATACTAGTTACATTTTTGCTACTGTGTCAACTAACATGTTTTCTCATCGGCGGATTGGTCGCACCCTTGCCTGCGAACGCTCAAAATATCCTCGGCACTGTATGCAAGGACACGGCGACTATGAAAAACGATACGACGAAGTGGTTCTACAACCGTGGCAAGGGCGCTTGCAAAACGGTTGACCTTGGGGATTTGCACCAAGATCTGTCCGAGACGGACATAGTTTTCGCGTTCCAAATGCCGGTTCCGCGTGAAAACAAGATCCTGGATTATTCGAGGTGGCAGCAAAACCTCATTGGTGTTCTTCAAGTGGATATTAGGTACCATTCTCAGATGGAAGTGCAGCCGCGAAGCGTCGTGACGATTGACGCGCGTCTTGCCTATCGTAACAAAGGCGACCCGGACGACGGGTGGAAACTGTACACTCAGTCGGTCGAAAAGCGACACATGGACTGCGACATTGATAACAAAGCTGAAGAATATTTGTACAACTGTTCTGCAATTCCACTGTTTGAATTAGGCTCACTGTTCCATGACTTCTATCTTTTGAACATCAGGCTCCCAGTTGATACGCCTGACATGAATGCACACATTGGCCACATTCAAGACGTGTGGCTGACTGTGATCAACCAAAATGGAGGTTTTACTAAAGTTTGGCTATCATTGAAAACGGTTTTCTTCCCATGTATCATAGCCATTCTAGTTTGGTTCTGGCGGCGCATACATATGTTGGAACGCAAACCTGTTTTGTTGGAAAAGATGCTTCTGAGTTTAGGAATATCATTGTGTCTTCTCAACATGCCTTTAGAATATTTCACATTGCATTTTGATTTGCCATTTATGTTGTTACTGGGAGATATAAGACAGGGCATATTCTACGCTACACTGTTTTCGTTTTGGCTTGTTTTTGCTGGAGAGCACATGCTGATCCAAGACGCCTCAGCGCAGAGTTCATTGAAGCAGTACTGGCGTCATTTGAGTGCAGTTGCAATGGGTTGCATTTCTCTTTTCATATTTGACATGTGCGAGAGAGGTGTGCAACTACGAAACCCGTTTTATTCCATCTGGGTCACTGATATTGGCACTAATTTGGCTTTGACATTTATAATATTGGCTGGTATATCCACCGGGATCTACTTTCTGTTCTTGTGTTACATGATTTGGCAGGTTTTCATTAATATATCTCAGAAACGTCAGTCACTGCCTACAATGTCTTCTGTGAGGCGTTTACATTACGAGGGAATAATCTACCGTTTTCAATTCCTGATGCTGGCTACTCTGTTATGCGCTGCCCTGACTGTTATTGGCTTCATACTGGGACAAGTTGCTGAAGGCCAATGGAAATGGGACGAGAATATTGAACTGGAATACACCTCAGCATTTTTCACTGGAGTATATGGAATGTGGAATATTTACATTTTTGCTTTGCTTGTGCTGTATGCACCAAGTCACAAACGCTGGCCAGTGGCTGAGAATACTGCTGACACACAGAATTTGAGCGAAGAAATTGAATTTAGCCATACATCTGGTGAAAGAGCTAGCAGTGAGATATCTTCGTTGACATCTTTCATTAGGAAAACTACTGTGGATTAATTTTTAAGCTTTTTTGCCTTTATCACTGTAATCAGTCAATAAATGTAACCTTTTGCGATTAACTTATTTACAATAATTTATTGCTTAGAATGTGTAAGGAAAACATGACAGTATTAATGTAAGCGAACAAACTTTGTATTCAAATATTAGTATGGAAGTGTATCCATGTTAGAATCTTATCTATTTAAGCCTAATGTAGAAAGTAAATAACCATAGATAATAGTTTTTCCTGTGTATTCTTAAAGAATGAGCCAAATTGGTGTAGAAATATTTACAAAACTTGTGCCATGAGTTCAACAACTTTATAATTTCCAGATGGTATGGTGGGAGGTAAAGGAAATTATTAAAATACCTGTCTGACTAATACTCATAACTGGTTTCGCGACCTTGCTCTCCAGTTGATCTGTGCTTCCATCAAATTGTTTTTTGTATAATTTTAGACTGCCTCGATTTTGACTTACCTACTTAAAATTTTCTGTGATAGTTTTTAAAATTGCATTTATTTCAGTATTTTTAGCCTATTGTATTGCCAGCACAACTTTTAGGTGCGTCTATTTAATGCTAAGTTCTATTTTACTAATTGTAGTTTTGTAACTTGTAGCCATATTAAATTTGTACGCGATTAGCTGATTAATGAATAAATTGATTAATTTTAATATTGTTATTTTGTTATTTCATCACACATGTTATAATATCCTTTATAAATATTTTATGTTTTTAGTTACAAAGTTAAGGGACGTCACATATTACTATTAATTAAATAGGAATTAGTTCCCTTGTTAAATGTTAACACACAGTTAATTATTTTGTTTCCCGATATGTTTTTGATTGACACTTTGAATATCACCATAAATATCTTAAAATTAAAGGGACTCCCGGCATTTGTTAAAAAATACGAACAAATGCCTGAAAGTCAAAAAAATACATTTTTGACATGATCCCAAGTATTTAAAGCTTGACTTGAATTAATTATTAGTAAAACATTAAACTTTATTTTTAGGAATGCAAAGCTCTGAAAACTTGGAATCATTGTTATAAAAATAACATTCACAATAATAAGAATTGGCAAAATTAACTTAAAATAGGTAAGTTGCAAAATTGATCAGGATTGTTGTGAATGATATTTTTATACCAAGTTATAATATTTTGACGAGGAGAATGTGTTAAAAAACGTAAATATTTGTAGTACACTAGATACTCGTTTCACAGAAAAACAAGCCCATATATTTTTTAACTCAGTTTTGTTTTGTTTACATAATACATAATTTATTCTCCTCGTCTTTTGTTTCTTGATTCTGATTTGAGATATTTAGTAAATCATGGATTTTTGTGTAGGAAAAGTGTGCCAAGATGTCTTCTTGTGAGACAGGTACCTACGTATTATAAATAACTAACAAGGAATAAGTAAGTAAATGAAAGAATAATATAGCTTTTTGACTGTAGGTGGGTATTTTGTGCTTTTTTCGCTAACCGTATTAATTTCTGGTAGATTTACATTATAACAAAACCTAAGTACCTACTCATCTATCACATAAATCATATTATTAGCCATAGAATGATTCTAGTAGGATCATGGGCATCGCATGATCGATCAGGCTTTACACAGCCTATTTTTAACCGACTTTAACAAAAGGAGGAGGTTCTCAATTCGGTTGGTATAATTTTTTATACATATTACGTGATCTTGTTATGTATTATTTTCATTAAACTTTTTTTCAATTATACTTAAAACCTATCATCCATCACAATTTTTAAAAAGGGACATCTTGGCACAGTTCAATAAAGGTATATTCACATTGTTACGAGGCGTGCGCGGGGCATAGGACTTTTGTGTGAGACACTGTGGTGGTTCTTATCGGGGCTTCTGCCACAGATAAAAATCCCATAGTGAAATTGTCAAGTCTACTACGTTGATGGGGATCTGTCTGAACACGGAGTCGTTCGTTCGTTTCGCTTCTAAGATTTTTGTGGTAAAAGTGTGATACCAGCAGAAGTAAAAAGTTAAAGACAATAATTTAATCATAGAAAAAACAAAGAAGAATATTGCACTATAGTTACTTCTGTACCTTTTGGGTACAGGGTACGGTTACGGATCTCTTTACGTTCTTATTATCACCCATGGCCATGTAACAAATACTAGATTAAATCGATCAAAATCAAAAATATTTATTCAGTTTAGACCACAAGTGGCACTTACTGCAATAACTAAAAGAAGTGAATTACAATAATCAAATTATTTCAACAGAATTATTCTGCTCACAATCCGCGCGCTTGCCTCGTATCAATACGAACAAACCGAGTGTGTATGTTTCTTTGTGTGTAGATATAGTTATAGACAAGTGACATACCTCGGCACGGGTCGTTCTTGACGAGGAACTCGTCGAGCGCCACCCAACCGCCTCCGACTCGCACCATGACGGTGGAGCGAAGGATCCTGACCAGTCGCAGCTTTTGGGAGTCACCGAACTGTTGGGAACGAGATGAGGTCACGAGACTGGTAGCTGTACCCTGGATCTATACTACGGGGCTGGTAGCTGTACCCTTTCAATGGGACTGGCAGCTGTATCCTTGGTCTATTACAAGGGACTGGTAGCTGTACCGTGGGTCTATTCCACGGAAGTGGTAGCTGTACCCTTGGTCTATTCCACGGGACTGGTAGTTGTACCCTGGGTCTATTGTAACTACAGTAGTTTTGTGAATATAGACATTTTGCGTTTTGACATGACGCGCTTAAATCGTCGGGTCAAATACTTAAAATACGTAGTTAAAGCTATTGAAATTTTATAATCGATTATTTATTTACTTAGCCAGAATTGAATTAAAAAACACTTTTACATTATTTGCACGCACAATACATTGTATTTCAAAACAGAATACAATAGTAATAGATCAAAAAGGACTGCCATTAGGTAAGTGGGTAAGTTTTCTACGGTTTTCTACTTTCCAGTAAGAACACTTGAGTTTTTAACTTTTCAGCTCCCAGTCCATTTTGAAAAAAAAAAGAATTTTCGAGCTCCCAGTCCCAATCTGGCCATTTCGCCAGAAAAAAAGATTGTCTATGGTGTGTACTTACCCGGTACTTCCCCTCGCCGACCTGGAAGACCCTGAACTTCTGTCTGCAGGTACACAGCATGACCAGACGCTTCACCTCATCGTGGATCTTATCGGCGTCGGTCGGCGGGCCTCGGCGTTCCACCTGGTAAATACAGGGTGAGTTGAAATACACTAATAAAAAGTTACACACTCGTTCAACAGTAGTTTAAATGACATTTACATAGTAAACTTCACTTTTAACAAGTGTTTAACGCGCGTGTATCTTTAGTAAGGGGCCTACGAACTAATCTTCATACTAATTGTGCTAAGGTTCCAGCAAAAGTTCAACCAACCAAATCGATCTTTTTATATTAATTTTAACGTGGCTAGATACCACGGTTGGTATTGATATTTCATTAAAAATACTTCGACAATACTACAGACAAAAAATACGTACCGCCTGTGTCCGCGCGAAAAATGAGTGTTGCAAAGAAGAAAAACATAATATTGGTTACAAGTGTGTGATAAATCGTCAGATTAGATTATTGTGGAGAAAATTGCAATGGTTCAGATAACGTGATGCCATGTAATGTAGGACACCATGGGAATTGATAAAAAACAGTAAGTAGGCAGTAGTTAAAACATCTACTTAATTAAATAACATTTTTATAATTTATTTTTAATTTGACTGATGAAAAATTAGACTAGGTACATAATTACTTCTACAACAAAGAAGGTAATTTTCCCGTATATTTTTCGCTGCTTCTACACAGAGTAGGTAACAGTTTTGATAGTTTTTTTATGCCTAATAAAAAATTGTTTTGACCTACACTCCCCACGCCACTTTAACCAGACAGATTAAGGAGGCAGTGATGGCGTAATGGGTTGGCCTTGGCACCCTGGGCTAAAATAAAGTTATTCTATTCCATTCTACTTACCCAGTCAGGTCGGAGCGCCGCTATGAACTCCTCCCAGTCAATGAGGCCGCCTCCGTTCCTGTCAAACAGGTCAGCCACGGCGCCCATCTCTAGTCGGGAGGTGTCGAACTCTGTGGAAATGTTTGGGGTGAGTTTTCTTCTTCATAGTTTGTTTCTGGCCAGGTCTAGAATATTATGGCGCAAGTACACTACGCTGGAAATTGGCCATGACGTAATAGTGTGAACACCATCTCGGTTTACTTTCTCCTTCCCCCACCCGTGTGTCGCCTATACTTCGGGGTGCGGGCTGGGCGCTTCGACTTGGATAATTTTCCGCATAGTGATGTACTTGCGCCATTACGGCCCATAGTGACCTCGAGTTGAGATTTTTCTTCAAGGCACCGTGCGGTTTGCACATGCAGCCAGTGTCAAGCTGACATCTGACATTTGTATTTTGAGCCAAAGTTTGTGCCGTTTTGTGAGACAGCTAACATCCGTCCTATTCACAAAAGCACATCGATCGCACAGCGTTGAACAGAGCTCTGTGATTGGTTCGTGTGTGACCCTGTGGGTAGGTACGTTTGCTCACAATTTGGTTGTCATTATATCGCATATAATGGCTACATCTGACACTAGTGTAAGGACGTAACTTAAATATTTCTGGTTAGAACCTCATAAAGGTTCCAGGAAGGCGCTGCAGGCCAATCTAGAAACCATTACGTGGCCGAAATGATGAAGATAATTAAAATACTCACTGGTGTTAATAATGCCGTCAATAAACTCGTTCCTCGGTATCAGGCCGTTGTTGTCCTTATCCATCTTCCTGAACAGATCAGTCAGCCTGGACTTCTTGTGGTTCATGAACTTGAGGAACCGCTTCCTCCAGTCGTCCCAGCTGAAGTTGGACACCCTCTGGAGTTCCTTGAGGTGCGCCAGGCGAGCGTGGAGCCGTCTCTGGCGTTCCCAGGCCAGGAGCCAGACGGTCCTCCATTTGTCCCACAGTTGACGGACGCGTGGCGACCTGAACTCCGGTTCGGCGCCTTTGCTGTAGGGCGGACGGTTTTGTTAGAGGTTTAAGTAGGTTTGCTTATAACAGTTGACAGCGTATTAAGCATACTTACCCCCTTTCTAATAAAAAAGTTAAACACTTGTTGAACACTGTTTTAAAGTGACATTTCCATACTAAGTGGGTACGTACTTTATAACACTGTTCAACGAGCATGTAATTTTTATTAATATACAAAGGGGCAAGAGGGTAAGACTCTTAAGTAGTTATGATAGTTGTTATTTTGCAACAAATATGTATGTTATTATTACAGTCGATTCTATCGAATCTGCAGTAAAAAAAAACATATTTTAGACTACACCTGACCGTACCTCAGACTCAATTTTTGTTGAATATAACTCTTATCACAATTACTTAAGACAGTATTTAACTTGATATGCCGTCATCTGTGTAAAGTGCGCACACAAGTGGATAGTGCTATATTAAAATTTATACTTAGGTATATTTTTGTGTTAAAAAAAACAATTGTTTTGACGACGAAAAAAAACAGTTCATAAATTCAATTTACCATCAAAATAAATAATACATCTATTTTTTAACTAAATACGTATTATATAAAAATATCTAAGTTACTATTTATAATTTAACTTGGCTAATTCTAAAATACTTTCATGCTTCATCAATAACTCAATCTAGCAAAATGATGCAAGAAAAATACTTAAAATTAGGATTGTCACGCACAAAAATTGGGCATCAGTTGAAAAACGATGCGTTTGCGATCACACCAAGCTTTTAAGCTCCCTTGTTTTTAAAATGATGATTTAAGACATTTACAAAACACAGGATTTAAGCGTAGGTAGTCCATTTTGAATAAGTGTATGTTCGGAATAACATAGGAATTTAGGGTTGTGGTGAAAAGCCATTGATGTACAGGTCCCAAAATTAGCACTGATAACGGAGGTAGATGGGTCTAAACTAAGACGCATTGAAAAAATATTAAAGTCCATTTTAAAATATAACTAATGTCTATTAAGGTGACTTCCAAAAATAACTAAAATTGGTCAATTATCTCAACACTAAGTAAGTACCTACGTTCAAAAAGGAACCCCCATGCAAAATTTGAGACTCCTAGCACTTGTAGTTTCTGAGATTTCTATATCTTCCTATCTTTCTGATATTCTCAATTAATTTATTTAACAAATAATAATGGCATTTCGCTCCAACAATTCCGTATATCCCGAACATAGTCTATGGTATCTTACCTTCCCTTAGGCGGGAACCGGGGCCCGTAGTGCGGTAGATTCCTGTCCGGCGTCTCCCGTCCCGGACTCACGCGACTAAAGCACACTCATCATAAGTCACAAGTCACAACTAACACACACCGACACCGGTTAGTTAATTTGTTTTTAGTTTTAGTGTTTGTGAAGTGTAATTACACGCACACCGACATGTATGTTCAATTGTTATTATAATAAAGTCTGGGATGGGTGTAATTAGGAATTAGTTATTGTGATAGGTTTAATTTTAGTTATGGTAGAAAGTTTGCTAAGTACACGGGTGTAAATACATAGAAATTAGTCATTGCGATAGGTTTATTAATTTAGTTTTAGTGAAAAGTTCGCTAAGTTATGCTTATGGGTAGGTACACGACGTGTGTAATTAAAAATTAGTTGGTTTGATAGGTTTTATTTTAGTTATATGTAGTGGAAAGTTTACTAAGTTATGCTGATAAGTACACGGGTGTAATTAGGAATTAGTCGTTGTTATAGGTTTAATTTAGTTTTAGTGAAAAGTTCGGTGAATTCTACTGTGATAGGTTCACTGTTAGTACTGATTGTTTTTTTGCAAAAAGTAGGTTTAATTTACTTTTAGACTTAGTGGTATGTTTGTGAGAGAATTTTACCCGTTGGTTAATGTTTTAATATGTTAGAAAGACATTTAGATAGTATTGATGGTTTTGTATTTTGGTCGAATGATAATGGGCTTTTGATTATTGTGTCTGACAACCCCAAACCACCATGAGCATGCATATGCATAATGCCATCATGATTTCAAACATGCAAGCATTCAATGAGAGCTTTTATTTCATAACAATTGCATGGTTATATGAATCATTTAAGTACAGTTGGCTACATTTTAAATATTTAAAACCTTATCTTTCTATTTGTTTTCATTATCATTTAAGTTAGCGGTAATAAATATTACAAGTAATCTTTAGAAAAAATGTTGTTGTCAACTGTGCCAATTGTTCCATGATACCGCATGCAAATTTAAACTTAATGAACATCGCAGTAGAGATGAATTTACTTTATCAAAACTTGTGCTGATGTGGATAGTCAGCTAGGTAGGTAAATAATTCTAGCTTAAGTTAGTGCAATTTTATTCCAGTAATATTTACCTATGATGATAATAGAATCCAAAATGACTGCATTCAAAACAAAGAAAGAAAAATAGAATTTAATCTAGCTAGGTTTATTTAAATTATACAGTACGAAATAGATTTATAATAGAAAATTGAATAGATTCTAACGACTAACGAAAAAACTAATATCGTATTTATCCACAGTTAACTCCAACAGCGAAAAATGATATCTTAACTATCCACTAGAAATAATTAAAAAAATAACTAAAAAAACTACTAATATCCTTGTTAACCATTAGGATATTGTTATTTCGTGGATAAACAAGATTTAATATTGATTGTAAAAGTATAGAAAATCATGCTTTTTATACATATTTTTGAAGCACACACTATCTACACAAAACTACACACAAAAATCAGTTGCAAGACTCGATTATTTCTCTTTTTAAGATATTGGTTTTTTTTTAAGCATGTACCAATAATTTTATGTATTTTTAGTCTAAATTATGCTGAGGAAGTAGGAAGGTTCTCACCCAAATTCGTTTCAAATGTTTTTTTTTAATAAAAGAAGAGGCTGACAAAAGTGACTTACGCTCATTTTCATCATCAATCCCTAATTTTTAAATGACCACTATGGTAACACATAATAAAAGAATTCTTCCTTCCTAGTAGGTAATGAAATAAGAATCTTGCAACCGACTAGCAAAACTACAAAACTACTACATTTATATACACAATCTTTATAAAACATGTCGTCAAACCTTCCACGTCTACTGCGACTGTGAATCCGCGACCTGCCGTGAAGCGTGGCGCGTGGACGAGACAGAAAGCAACATTTACACGTGTTAGAGCGAGACGAAGCTACGTCACGTGAGGCGCCGTCAAATGATGTTTTAACAAAAGTATAATAACCTTAATAAAAAAGCAAGTTATTTTTTCTTTTTTTATAATGCCAGAATCAAACTTTGACAGGAAATAAAAATATCGTATAATTTTGTCAGTATTTTTTTAATTACTTTTTATGATACGTTCTGAAATCGGAATAGACAATGGGATGTGCTTTGATTAGATTAATACACGAGAAGTTAAAGAATGACTCCATTATTTATAACCCTCTCATAAATTATCCGATATTGTGCAAGTGAGAAGGCAATATAGATTAATAACAACTATTTATAAATAAGCGTTAAAACATCATCTGACGGCGAAAAAGTCACATTAACATTGAAAAGCAAATGAATGTTAAAACATGATTTAGAAGAATGACATTTAAAATCGGGTATATCTTTAAAAACAAAAGTAATTTTTAATAAAGAAAAAAGATCGTTAAAAAATATAAAAATTGAAAAATTAATGAATTTGTTTTTCTAATTTAATATACCCACAAAAAAGAACAAAAAACAAGGGAAAATTATAAAAAAACGAAATCATAACACACCTGTACCGCCTAGTGCCGTAATAGTCTGGTGACACCGATCTCTCTCTACTCAAGTCGTGTTGGGAACCCCGGCTAAATCACACCATGCAATGACGTCACAGCGACACCACACGAGTGAGGGAGACAGACAAACACAATGAGTGACGGAACGTAAAAATGAATGACAGAACAAATGATTGTGGACCATTGATTTAAGTGTACAACTGAGACTAGGTGGCGCTGTGTAATGACAAATGAATGATATTTTTATTTAGTAATAAATATGTACTAAAGCCCGGTCTGTGAGCACGTAGAATTTTGTCCAATGACCCCAAGCTACCCATTCTTATCGTGTATCATATAATTACGCGCAAGCGATAAGGATGGGTAGCTTGGGGTCATTGGACAAAATTCTACGTGCTCGCAGACCAGACTATAGGAGTGTTTAGATTATCTAAAAGACAATAGATTTATATCTTTTTCAACCATAAAGAGAGAGCGAGAAAGATGACCATTCCTAGGACTGGAAAATTCGCTTTTTTATCTCACTTGTATAAAAATAAGGTTGCCAAGTCGTTGATATCAAACTTATATCAATGGTTTTAAAGCAAACACATAAACAAGACAGATTTAACTTAAAGGCGAGGAAAAATAAAGTTTGGTATTCGGATTTTCGAGTTTTTACATACCCAGGAGCTCCTTTAGTGGCGGTCTTGGCGGACACCTTTCGCGGGGTCGATTCCCGGCCCTGGCTTTGACTCTTAACCTGGTGACAATAAGGCTTGTTATCGTAAAACAAAAAGGAAAGAATACGGCGCTTGCAATAATCAAAACTTGGCCCTGCTGCACTATACACTAGGTCGATCCGGTGAGCGAGACAGAGCGAAGTGCAAGAGAGATATTAGTTTTTGGAAAATGACAACAGAAGACGTCAGAGGCCTTCTACTAGGTGGACTGACGATCTGATGAAGGTCGCGGGAGGTGCCTGGATGCGGGCGGCGCAGGATCGTTCATTGTAGTGTGGAAATCCTAGAGGCTTTTGTCCAGCAGTGGACGTCATTTGGCTGAAACGAACGAACGAATTAAACAAACATTTGTATTTGCATTTTACCTGGTAAGCCTTGCAGACTCGGTCCACTTCGTTTTGCCTCTTCTGCGTGTGTTCCATCAGTTCTTTGTGGTCCTCAATAAGTCCTTCCAACAGCTCTATCGACTCCGGTAGAGGCTCTGATTCCAACGCTGTAAGGTAAGATAAATTTTTGATTTTCTAATGTCAATGTGTATCATTTAGTACCAAATAAATATTTTTTCTTTCTTTCTTTCTTTCTTTCATTAGTAAGGGTAAATATAGGCCGGGTTCAAACCCCATTTGAGGCAGTTAACTTTTCAAGGTTTAAAATAGATGTTGATTAAAGATGTTTTTACTCTAATTCTTAATATCCTAGTTTAACAGGGTATTTGATACAAACAATCAATTGGCGTATTTTTAAAACTGTCATAACGAGATGACGTCTCTATTTTACCAACTCAATTGATCATAAATCATTCATTTATCAATTGACTAACTTTTTATCAATTAAAAAGCATTTGTTATTCGAGTTTTTAAGACCAGAATGTGTCTTAAAAAAGTTGTTCTTTAGAATGATTGGTGAATGATGTCAAATACCCAATTGCCTGCTGATGACGGGTACTTACATAGCAGGGTGTTCTCCAGGCCCATGAGCCATTGGAGGAGCTCCTCCAGCACCAGATCCAAGTCTCGAAGGCTCTGCATATGCGCCTCCAACTTGCCTCCGCGTTGCATCGCCCATTGCCACACCTAAAGGATATTACATGGTTCATATCACAGATCACAGAAACTAAAGGGAGATGTGACAAAGGGGCGGGACCGGTGTCGCAGCAATATGCCCAAAAACAGAACACATTGCTCGTGACATCAATGATGACAGCAGCGACATCATCATGTAAACAGCTTATAGATGACCCACGCTGAACTGTCCCACCAAACTCAATGACAGGGGGGCGCTATCATCGTTCAACTATATGGTTTCCAATATGGCAAAAATCGGAACCAGCGATCCGGTATTGACGGTGGCGCCCCACTGTCAATGTCATGCATAGGACAGTTCAGTATTTATGCGACACTGAGTTTCGAACTCGGCGCATTAGGGTCTTAAATTATGAAGTTACCTGTCCCGGTGTAACTTTACTGAATATTCTTATGACTGGCAACACGGACACCATGAGTTTTCTCGATTTGTGTGCTTCGCCCATTTTTAATGGTAATAATAATTCACATCACCCAAAAACTTTATTTTTACGACTGTTACGTAAATCAATCACAACAGAATCAATACTAAATAACATTGAAGCACAGTGCATATTATTTGATAAAAATGATTAAAATTTTATCTGTCGAAAGATATTGTGATTTACGAAGGTTGAAAACATTTTGCGCGATGCAAATACTTATCTACGTTCCATGTTTTAAATGCGCTTGTTTAATGTGATGTAGCACACTTTTATCTAAGTTCTTTAGATAAGTAGAAATGTTTTTATTGATTGTGCAATACAAAATTGATAATCAGAATAGAAACAATAAATTGAAGTACAATTTAGGCGGTCTTATCGCTAGGAAGCGCTTTCTTCCAGACAGCGTGGGAAGAGAACCGGCAGTTTACTGTCTGTGGCTCTATTTCAAAAGAATCAGGTTGGGGACTTGTGGCAACACTTCACAAACGATGCTTGCTTAAGTGAAGCAGCAAATCGAACGCACAGAGTTGAATAGAGCTCTCTGATTGGTTTGTGTCTCACCCTATGCGTCCACGTGCACTGTGAGACCTCATAGTAATGTTTGTGAATACGGGCGTAGGGCGTTATTTTCTACTATAGATTAAATAGAGATAAATTTCGGTATTTTTTAAGTTATCTTATTGGGGTCAACTATCCAATTTTCGTCTCAGATAATAATTAAAGTAATACCTACATTTCTTTATTTCTATAAATAAACTATTAAATTAGCATTTAAAACAGTATTGTTCTGTTGTGTAAGATAGCCAGTTCCTGTGTGGTTGAGGATTCCGAGTGAAGCTCGCGTCCACCTTCGGCCTGATCATCACTTTCCTACAGGTGAGATGCAGCCCAAACGTTTTATGGTTGTGGATAAGAGCTTCTTGAGTGGCGACCACGAGCTGGAAGACGTAGCGTGGGCAGGCCTCCCACTAGGTGGACCGACGATCTGGTGAAGGTCGCGGGAAGTACCTGGATGCAAGCGGCGCAGGACCGGTCTTTGTGGAAATCCTTGGGGGAGGCCTTTGTCCAGCAGTGGACGTCTTTCGGCTGAAACGAACGAACGAACGAACGAAGAGCTTCTACCTTCAGCCTGAATCTTGATCATCACTTTCCATCACATGTGATGCAGACCAAAAGTTTTTTGGTTGTGGATAAGAAAACAAGTACAAAAGATAAGATATAAAAGACTCACCTCATCCCATCGGCTTTGGATGATGGTGATCCAGTGCTTGATTACCGTGACCGCGTCCGGATGCGCCTTGCTTAGTATCGACTGTGCGAGCGTGATGGTCTCGTCCTAGAAAGAGAAGGCAATGTTATTGTTAATAATTCATTTAAAAGGAAGAAATGAAAATATTTATTTGACAACTAATACACATCAAAATAATGGAGAGAAAAAAAAATGTTGTCAAAGAGTCAAGTGCTAACACTGGTTTTCAGTGGGTACCTTGTACTTCCGCAGGGGCAAAAATAATCTTTACATTTACATGTAGATCAATGCATTTATAAATCACAAAACACTGTCACAATATTTTAAGGCGTTTTCTCAATGGGAGCAATCTTGTGTAATGTTACAATAGTTATTTATTTTTAATATGCAACACATCACATCTGTCCCGTTTCCTGTCCCGCTTTGAAACCGGGCCTGAGAGTGGGACGGAGAGTGGAAGTGGGAGTTACCTTATCGATTTTCTTCTCGTTGAGTTCGCGAAAGAAGCGCTCGTGGTCCGATAACACTCTAGTAGCGAGTGACATTGAGAGCGAGTGAGACAGATCGAGTGTGAGAGTGAGAGCGAGTGTGAGAGTGAGAGCGAGTGTGAGAGCGAGTGTGAGAGTGAGAGCGAGTGAGACAGGAAATGAGAGCGAGTGAGTGAGACAGAGCAAGTGTGAGAGTGAGAACGAGTGTGAGAGCGAGTGTGAGAGTAAGAGCGAGTGAGACAGAGCGATTGTGAGAGTGAGAGCGAGTGTGGGAGTGAGAGCGAGTGTGGGAGTGAGAGCGAGTGTGAGAGTGAGAGCGCGTGAGAGAGAGCGAGTGTGAGAGTGAGAGCGAGAGAGAGAGAGAGAGAGTGAGAGAGAGTGGGAGAGGGAGAGGGAGGGAGAGGGAGAGTGAGAGCGAGTGTGGGAGTGAGAGCGAGTGTGGGAGTGAGAGCGAGTGTGGGAGTGAGAGCGAGTGTAGGAGTGAGAGCGAGTGTGGGAGTGAGAGCGAGTGTGAGAGTGAGAGCGAGTGTGGGAGTGAGAGCGAGAGTGAGAGTGAGAGCGAGTGAGACAGAGCGAGTGAGACAGAGCGAGTGTGAGAGTGAGAGCAAGAGTGAGAGTGAGTGTGTGTGAGTGAGAGCGGTCACCTTGTCGATCTTCTTTTCGTTGAGCTCGCGCACGAAGCGCTCGTGGTCGCGCAGTTGCGCGCTCGCCTCGTGCTCGGCGTCGGGCGGCGCGCCGGCGAAGCGAAGCCGCGTTTCCGCGTCCGACAGCCATTCTAGGAGCATGTTGACCGAGCGGTGGAGGCGCTCCGCCTGGGAAAAGACACAAGTTTAGTCTCAAAATGATGTCGATGATACTGAATAAACATTTTTTCTTTCTTTCTTTCTTTCTTCCTTTCTTTCTTTCTTACTTTCTTCAATATAATGTTGTGAGAGACAGGAAAATAATGTTAGATATTTAGAAAAAATACTTCTAATAGCGCATAGAAACGGTCACAAAAAAACGGTTTTTCAAATTTTGGAACCGGTTCTCGTCGAGACCGGCAGAATCGGTTCTATGCCTAATTTCTAAAAACTGAATATAATAGCAATAAAAAACATGTTCAAAACAAGCTTTCGTCTTGAATTTAGTGCAATGTAATGAACTTTATTGCTTTCAAATGCAGTTAAGAAAAAATGTGTAATCCGCCATCTTGGAGTTTACAATATTGGATATTGCACATTATACCTACTGTTGCTAGAACTAAAGGGGTATGCAAATTTCAGCTTAACCTAAACAAATGATCGAAAAAGTTTGCGGATTTTGACGAACAACAGAATACGACAACGTAATTAAATATAATATTACCTCCTTCAGCGCCAGTTCCAATTTCTGCGCCTTCTTGTCGCTAAGCGAATGGACGCTTTCCCACAGTTGCTTCAATTCTCCACACTGCTGACGAATGCTTACTGCGTCTTCGCGGGGCACCTAAAATGACACTTATGGTTAGCATGTTAAGATACACTTTTATTTGCAGATGTTCGATACATCGCTGCCACCAAGTAGAGACGGATAAAACACCTTATATTTAAGGATATAGAATACGTTTTGGACCACACTTCTTTATAAAGGTCAGGTTCTGTACAAGTATGCGAGTTGCTAATTCGTTAAGGTACATTTTTTTGTTTGGGGTGAAAGTATTTTCAACCTTATTAGTAATGGAATTAAAGTATAACTTACAGTAGCTTCCAGATCTTTTCCAGTCTTCATGACAGACTGCATTTGCTGTTCCCGGGAGTGGAGATCTTCCTCGAATTGCTGTAAGAAGGAGATCATTACAGAATTATATAGAAACGGAAGGCATTATAGAAAATTATTCAAGTCAGTTCCAGCCTATCTGTTCAACCAAATTGCATTGCAATCAAAACCGAAAAGCGGAATAGAGTTCAATTTAGTGTCTTAAGTCATTTTACAACTTACGAGGGGTGTTCAGAAAGCAATGAGAATGGGATATTTCTAGCCATCACAAAAAACTGCAAAAAATTGGGCAGGTAGCTTAATTGTTTACTAAAAACTGGTAAAAAATTCATTTAAGTTCACCATTGCGTTTAAGAATTACATTCATCCGAACGCGAACAGTTTGAGGTTGGCTTTATTTCCTTCAAACTATTTACAACCTTACCCCCTTACTAATAAAACTTACACGCTCGGTGATCAGTGTTTTAAAGTGACGTTTAGTATGGAAATGACATTTTAAAACAGTGATCAACAACTGTGTAACTTTTTATTAGTAAGGGGGTTACTGTTTCAGTAATAGAGTGGAACTCACCTTGTGCTGTTCTATCAAAACCATGACCGTATTCTAGGTCTTCATAAAAGAGACGGAGCTGTTGCTTCTCTGTTTACAACCTTATTGCTTAGGTAATAGAGTGGAACTCACCTTGTGCTGTTCTATCAAAACCATGACCGTATTCTAGGTCTTCATCAAAGAGACGGAGCTGCTGCTTGTCTGTTTACAACCTTATTGCTTAGGTAATAGAAAGGAACTCACCTTGTGCTGTTCTATCAAAACCATACCCGTATTCTAGGTCTTCATCAAAGAGACGGAGCTGCAACTTCTCTGTTTACAACCTTATTGCTTAGGTAATAGAGAGGAACTTACCTTGTGCTGTTCTATCAAAACCATGACCGTATTCTAGGTCTTCATCAAAGAGACGGAGCTGCTGCTTCTGTTTACAACCTTATTGCTTAGGTAATAGAGTGGAACTCACCTTGTGCTGTTCTATCAAAGCCATGACCGTGTCCAGGTCTCCGTGTACAGGCGAATCCGCAGACAAGCTGAGTTGCTGCTTCTTCAGCCAGTCCAGGAGAGCCGACATGGCGTCCTTGAACTGTCCCGAGTATAGCAGAGCCTCCTCGAGTTTGCGTTGCCTGTTATAATACAAATTAATATGTTTATTTGCCTATAAAAGAGTATTACAGATGCGTATAAGCTTTTCTCTAAAAAATATTTGCTATTTGTGAAGTAAAGATTGTCACTAACACCCGTATTCACAAAATTACTATGAGGCCGCACAGTGCGCGTGGACGCACAGGGTCCCAAGAACCTATTCATAGACAATACTTGAGTGGCAGAGTGACATACCCGAACCAATCAGAGCTTCAATGCTCTGCGTTCATCTTCACATTTCAAGCAAGCATCGTTTGTGAATACAAGTGTTAGAATTTAGTGCCTAAAGGTGACTGAGTTTCTTCCGCCAATTCTTCTCAGCACCAGTCGATTTATATTGTCCCGATGTGGTGATAAGGCAAGCTATATTTGGGACGTGTATAAGTGCCTTGAAACGCCATGCATAAGGCTTACATACTATAATAGGTTTAGCGCAAAACAGTAGTGCTTGAGATATGGAAACGGCAAGAAATTGAAATTTGAAAGAATATTATTTCAAAATAGATTCAGTATTTTTTTGTAGATAAGTATTAGTGAGAAGTACACAAGTATATTCAAAAGTGCTTTATCTT